>NW_006239976.1:0-27969 GCF_000226075.1 Solanum tuberosum
GCCATTGCAGATAGGGAAAGACAGTATTGAGGAGGAGTGAGATGTGTTTAAAGATCATGAACTTGACTCTTGTGATGCTAGATTGTTTCCCTCCATATTTAGCTGAGTACCTGTTCTTCCAGAGGTTCCAGCTGATAATGATAGGCATTGCATGATACAGTAGTTTCTGAACATCATTTCTATATTCCATGGTCCACCATCTCGCGATCAGATTCTTCAGGGATATCCTTTCCTGCCTAACTCCAAACATATTTGAGTGAAGTTGCCTAATGTGGTTAGCAAAGTGTCCTGTGGCAAAGATGTGATCAATAGTTTCCCATCCCGACTTGATGCAGCAAGAGCACCTTGCAGGAGTTACTCCAAAAGCAGCTGTTCTGTCATTCGTAGGAAGTTTCCCTCTCAAAGCTCTCCATAAAAGAAAGGAGACCTTGAAGCGAATGTGTCTATGCCAAATGTATTTGTGCAGCTTGCTTCTTGGTCTCTTGTTTCTGATACTCTCCCTTGCAGAGGCACAAGTGAATTTCCCATTATTGGTAAGTTTCCATATTGGTTGGTCTGCAACTCTTTCTTGAAACTGAATCTGTACCTTCAAAATTTTTGGGATCAACAAAGGGGGTGCTTGTTGTCTAACCATATTCTCGTTCCACCCTCCATTAAGAATGAATTGCGAGACCGTAGTGTTGTTAAGTCTAGTGCTTTCATTAGTATGATGAGTAACAGGACCATCCCCTAGCCAATCATCCCACCAGAAGCTGCAGGTACCTGAGTGTATCTTCCAATTGATGTGCTCTTCTACCAGGGGTTTGTTTTGGCTCATATACTTCCAAACCAATGACTGACCCGTATCCCACTTCTTGGCGACTGGATTAGCTCTTTGGCAATACTTGGCCTTGATGAATTGTCCCCATAATGAGTGAGTACTTCTAAACTGCCACCATTGTTTATACTGGAGAGAAGTGCATATATCCTTTAGGTGTCTTACTTCCAGACCACCTTCATCATAAGGAAAGGTGATGTTCTCCCAAGAAGCCCAATGATATTTTTTCTTATCTTTTTCCCTTCCCCAGAAGAAATCTGCAGTTAAACTTTTTATGTATTGAAGAGTGGTTTTGGGAGGGGAAATAGCAGCCATGGTGTGAATGGGAATGGACTGAAGAACATGTTTCACTAGAATTAATCTACCTCCAAAATTCAACAACCTAGATTGCCACCCACTGATCCTTTTAGCCACCTTATCCACCAGCTGGGAGTAATAGATGATTCTCTGTCCTCCAATATACAAAGGACATCCCAGATAGTTAATGGGACTGTCCTTCTGTGTAAAACCAGTTTCCGCTTTAATAATATCAGTAATGTCTTGGGGAGAGTCCACAGGAATCATGAAATGGCTCTTGTCTCTGTTAATAAGTTGATTAGAGACTTGTTCATAAGTAGTCAGGGTCTTCATAATAAGCTGAATATCAAGTCTCTTGCCAGAGGTAAATATAATAACATCATCTGCAAAGCTAAGATGGTTTATCTGAGGGCCTCTAGGTTCCATATGGAAACCTTGATAGTTCTAGTTCAAATAAATGTTGTTCAGCATCCTTGACAACACTTCAGCTCCTAAAATAAATAGGGCTGGTGACAAAGGGTCACCTTGTTTCAAACCTCTCGTAGAATGGAAAAATCCATGCCTGGCTCCATTGATAATAACCGAGTACCAATTGTTGCTCATAATCCTCCATATCATATCAATGAAGAATTCACTAAAGCCCATTTTCCTCATGACCATACAAGTATAAGCCCAGGACACTCTATCATAGGCCTTGGCCATGTCAAGCTTTATCACTACATTATCCCCCTCCTTGGGCTTCTTGATGCCATGAATGATCTCCTGAGCCAGCATAATGTTTTCAGAAATGCTTCTACCTCTTACAAAGCCACTCTGATTTTCTGAAATACGGTTTGACAAGATAGGTGCAATTCTGATACTAAGGAGCTTGGAAATGATCTTATTTGAGAAATTGTTCAAGCTTATAGGCCTGAATCCAGACAGTTTGTTGGGATGATCAACCTTTGGAAGAAGAACCAAACAGGTATGAGTCATGTATTTAGGCATATTGTGACCACAGAAGAAGGCTAGCATTGCTCTGTAGAGGTCCTCTTTGAGGATGTCCCAACACACCTGGAAAATTTTTCCATTCGTACCATCCGGTCCTGCTGCTGAATTAGGATTCATGGCAAAAACCACCAGTTTCACTTCATCAATAGTAGGATCATCCTTTAGAGCCTGGTTTTGTTCATCAGTGATCAGTCTAGGTATGCATTGAAGGATCTCCTCATTGATGTTATCTTGGTGGCCTGTAAAAATATTTTGGAAGTGTTAACAGGGCAGCTCCAGCAATATTAACATCTCCCTGTATCCATTCTCCACTTTCATTACTGATCTGGTGGATGAATAACTTTCTCCTTCTTCCTCTCATAAGAGCATGAAAATATTTTGTATTGGCATCTCCTTCCCTGAACCACTGAAGTTGAGTCTTTTGTTTAAGAATAGCAGCCTCCATTTACAGAAATTTAATATACCCAACATTAACACAATGGAGCTTAGTTCTACTGTCTGCAGTATTATTATGTAATACATCTATCTCTGCATTTCTAACCTTCTCTTCGAACTCTTTAACTGTAGCAAATATGTCCCCATATTCTCTTTTAGACCAAGCACTGAGAGTGGAGACCATCCTCTTCATTTTTTGATGCAAGCACCACATAGGATCCCCTGTAACTTCCTTTTCCCAGCAGTTTTGGATAGTGCTCATGAAGTTTTCATTTTCCACCCAAAGATGTAGGAACTTGAAGTATTTGATAGTGTGCTCCTGTTTGTCAATCATTTCCAATAACAAAGGATTGTGATCAGACCCTACAGAGGGTAAATGTGTTATAATTATCTGAGGCATCTTTTCTAGCCAGTGATCATTAACTATAGCTCTATCAAGTCTCTTCCACACTCTTGCTTCTTCAGCCCTATTATTACACCAAGTGTATTGAGAACCACTGTATCCTAGATCAATAAGCCCACTAGCTTCAATCACACTGATGAATTCAAAGCTCTTGTTCATGTTGTAAGGTATTCCCCCCTTCTTTTCATCAATAGAAGTGATCACATTGAAATCACCCATTGTGCACCAAGGAATTTTCACAGTGGACAGGTGAATGAATCTGTCCCACAAAGTCCTTCTGAGCTCATCCTTACACTTAGCATACACAAAAGTGATCATGAATTTCTCAGGTTCCCTGTGTGTTTCATCTCACAGGTCACTTGTTGGTCATCAGATTCTAAGATGGTACAGTCGTAGTCAATAGTCCATAAAAACAAATCTTACCATTTTGGTTAGAGAAGGCATTGTCCATATTGAGCTAAATTCTGTAGTTATTAAGCTAGGAATTATCTGAAAATGGTTCAAGAGATGGGACTGTCCTTCTGTGTAAAACCAATTTCCTCTTTAATCATATCAGTAATGTCTTGGGGAGAGTCAACAGGAATCATGAAATGGCTCTTGTCTCTGTTAATAAGTTGATTAGAGACTTGTTCATAAGTAGTCAGGGTCTTCATAATAAGCTGAATATCAAGTCTCTTGCCAGAGGTAAATATAATAACATCATCTGCAAAGCTAAGATGGTTTATCTGAGGGCCTCTAGGTTCCATATGGAAACCTTGATAGTTCTAGTTCAAATAAATGTTGTTCAGCATCCTTGACAACACTTCAGCTCCTAAAATAAATAGGGCTGGTGACAAAGGGTCACCTTGTTTCAAACCTCTCGTAGAATGGAAAAATCCATGCCTGGCTCCATTGATAATAACCGAGTACCAATTGTTGCTCATAATCCTCCATATCATATCAATGAAGAATTCACTAAAGCCCATTTTCCTCATGACCATACAAGTATAAGCCCAGGACACTCTATCATAGGCCTTGGCCATGTCAAGCTTTATCACTACATTATCCCCCTCCTTGGGCTTCTTGATGCCATGAATGATCTCCTGAGCCAGCATAATGTTTTCAGAAATGCTTCTACCTCTTACAAAGCCACTCTGATTTTCTGAATACGGTTTGACAAGATAGGTGCAATTCTGATACTAAGGAGCTTGGAAATGATCTTATTTGAGAAATTGCTCAAGCTTATAGGCCTGAATCCAGACAGTTTGTTGGGATGATCAACCTTTGGAAGAAGAACCAAACAGGTATGAGTCATGTATTTAGGCATATTGTGACCACAGAAGAAGGCTAGCATTGCTCTGTAGAGGTCCTCTTTGAGGATGTCCCAACACACCTGGAAAATTTTTCCATTCGTACCATCCGGTCCTGCTGCTGAATTAGGATTCATGGCAAAAACCACCAGTTTCACTTCATCAATAGTAGGATCATCCTTTAGAGCCTGGTTTTGTTCATCAGTGATCAGTCTAGGTATGCATTGAAGGATCTCCTCATTGATGTTATCTTGGTTGCCTGTAAAAATATTTTGGAAGTGTTCACAGGGCAGCTCCAGCAATATTAACATCTCCCTGTATCCATTCTCCACTTTCATTACTGATCTGGTGGATGAATAACTTTCTCCTTCTTCCTCTCATAAGAGCATGAAAATATTTTGTATTGGCATCTCCTTCCCTGAACCACTGAAGTTGAGTCTTTTGTTTAAGAATAGCAGCCTCCATTTACAGAAATTTAATATACCCAACATTAACACAATGGAGCTTAGTTCTACTGTCTGCAGTATTATTATGTAATACATCTATCTCTGCATTTCTAACCTTCTCTTCGAACTCTTTAACTGTAGCAAATATGTCCCCATATTCTCTTTTAGACCAAGCACTGAGAGTGGAGACCATCCTCTTCATTTTTTGATGCAAGCACCACATAGGATCCCCTGTAACTTCCTTTTCCCAGCAGTTTTGGATAGTGCTCATGAAGTTTTCATTTTCCACCCAAAGATGTAGGAACTTGAAGTATTTGATAGTGTGCTCCTGTTTGTCAATCATTTCCAATAACAAAGGATTGTGATCAGACCCTACAGAGGGTAAATGTGTTATAATTATCTGAGGCATCTTTTCTAGCCAGTGATCATTAACTATAGCTCTATCAAGTCTCTTCCACACTCTTGCTTCTTCAGCCCTATTATTACACCAAGTGTATTGAGAACCACTGTATCCTAGATCAATAAGCCCACTAGCTTCAATCACACTGATGAATTCAAAGCTCTTGTTCATGTTGTAAGGTATTCCCCCCTTCTTTTCATCAATAGAAGTGATCACATTGAAATCACCCATTGTGCACCAAGGAATTTTCACAGTGGACAGGTGAATGAATCTGTCCCACAAAGTCCTTCTGAGCTCATCCTTACACTTAGCATACACAAAAGTGATCATGAATTTCTTAGGGTTCCCTGTGTGTTTCATCTCACAGGTCACTTGTTGGTCATCAGATTCTAAGATGGTACAGTCGTAGTCAATGGTCCAAAAAAACCAAATCTTACGATTTTGTTTAGAGAAGGCATTGTCCATATTGAGCTGAATTCTGTAGTTATTAAGCTGGGAATTATCTAAAAAAGGTTCAAGAATTGCAATCATAGAGAGGTTATGAATTTTCTTGAGATTATGGACCCTTTCCAGTGATCCTTTGGTATTGATACTCCTAGAATTCCAACACATGGCTTTAATCATTAAAAACCTTTGCTTTTGGACCTAGTAATGGTTCTACTCGAGTTAGCAGATGTACTTATAGAGGCCTGTCTGGTTTGTTGCCTGACTTGTTTCCTCCCTCTAGTTGATAGACATTGTTGATCAGCAATAGCTTGGATTTCTGCTTGAGACTTACTCTGGAAAGTGGATCCAAAGGCCTTAATCAGGTGAGCACTAGTCTCATCTTCCTCCTCTGCATTGAGAGACTGATTGTCTTCATCAAATTCATCTTCAGAGTTTAAGACATCATAATCTGATCTCTGGCTCTGATTCTGATTTCCTATAACCTTCTTACCCTGAAAATTCTTATCATTGCTTTCAGCCTCTTGTTGTTGTTTTCTCTTCATAGCTTCCCTTTTTTTCTTACTTGGCTTGCCTTGTGATCTATTGTTAGTGTGGTTCCCTGGACTCTTATTAATTGGAGAGACTTGAGATATATTAACCCTTGATACCTGTTGAATTTGAGAATTACCAGCACCCTTCAGCTTAGTACCAGACCCCTGAGTTTGAGACTGATCACCCTTTCCTGTTCCCTCAACACCTTTGTCCTTTTGTCTATTTATTTGTGGGGTGTGCTGATTATTCTGTTTAGGAGTAGTGGTAGCAGGAGCTCTAAAGTATGTTCTATGGTCGAGGTGAATTTCCTCATGCAGAACATGAGGTAGACTCCCCCCTTTGGTAACCCCTTCCTGCAAGTTAGTTGGCTTCTCCTTACATCCCCCATCCAAACCTCCAGCAGCTTCATCAGCAATTACAACATTCGCACTAGGCTCAGTAAAGGGGGGTTGGGATATGGGGAGAACTGAGTCAATACCTGGGATCTTGTTACTTGTGGTTGCAGCAGCCTGTTTCTCTTGCATATTTATATTGTTGTGAGGGTTTAATAAAGTTGGATCTATCTTTAACCCTTGTATTGAAAGAAGTTCTTGGCCTGCACTTTTGCTGTTGTGACCCTCCTCAGTGTTGCCTTTGTCCTGCTGTTCCTGTAAATCTAAATTATTATAATTATTTTGAGTAGGAATTGTAGATAACATACCTGGTGGAGTTTGTTCCTTTTGACTGTTGTCCATGGTGACTTTATGGTTAGGAGAAACAAGTCTCCATGCAGTCTTGGGGTTGGAGTGTTCCTGGTTTTTGTTCTGTTTTCTTTTCTGAGTTTGCCACTGGCCCTCTTGTTCAGGTATTTCCTGCCCATGTTGATTTTGTATATAAGTCTCCCTTCTCTTTTCTGGAAGTTGCTGATGTTGTGAACTGGTAGTTGCCCCTGATATATCACTGTCATGAGTTTGTATAATTTTGGTGCCACCTTTCTCTTGATTACCTTTATTCTTGCTCCTTTTTTCAGTTTCCATTTCTTTTCTTTTTTTGAAATCCTCATCTCTCCTTTTGATAGTACAAGCATTTTCCATGTGCCCTTGGTGTTTACAATACATACAGTAATCCGGGATTCCTTCATATTGGATTTTTTTGCCACCTTCCTTTGTTGGGATCAGAATTCTAAATCCCACCCAAACATGTGGAGGTCTCTCCTTGGTAAGATCAATTTGAATATTTACCCTGGCCATACTTCCCCTGGTTTTCTGGGATGAAGGTGAATCAAGATATAAAACCTTGCCAATGGGGCTCAAAATAGTTGTCAAGAGGACCTTGTTGTAGCAATGCCAAGGGAGTTCAGGTAAGGCAACCCATATAGGAACTATAAGGGTCTCTTCTTCAGGTGTAAAATCCGGGGTCCAGGCTTGGATTCTCATTAATTGACCCTCTATACTCATCCTTTGTTTGGTCCAAACCGTTACATAATCAAACTCGTTATCAAGATCAATATACACATGTCTAGAGTTATAGTGTGTTATTTTAACTCCTCCAGTACGCTGAGTTTGAATGGTAAAGCTCTTTCTAATGATCTCCATTTTAGGCATGGTGTTGGTAAACTTGCCCACTAGAGTGTGTTTACAGCTTTCTGCAAGTTTGATGTTATAATCATCCTCTTCTAGCAACACTGCTGGCAGCCCTTGTCTAGTAGTGAAAACAGGACTATCTAAAACTATAGGAATTTCATTCTTTGATTGATTATATCTCAAGCGAGCAACAAACGATTGAACAATAGTGAAAGGTGCAGGTTCATGAATTATATCCTGTTTATTATTATTTTGAGCCTGTCCAGTTTGCTGCTTGTTTGGTTGTTTCCCAATTCCTTAAGCAGCAGTATGATTAGCTTGATGAGTATCATTTCTATTCCTCTGAGAGTTAGGATCATACCTAGTATAATTGTTGGAGATCTTAGGGATGTTGTTCTGATATGCCAAGTTAGCTCTGTCATTGCCCTGTTGGAGCCTAGTAGTTCCTCCCGGTTGATTTATGTCCTTATGTTGCTCCATTTGGCCCTCCTAGGCTTTTTGAACCTGTTTGTTTACCTGTTCCGACAATTCAACAATTCTACTGATTTGCTCATTTACCCCATTGTGTAAATGAGCATCAGTGTTAGTAGCATCAGTTTGTGTATTGTTTTCCTTATTTGATTTACTTGACAGCACTTCTTTGCCTTTGGTTTGTTGCCCTGAACTTGTTTGTTCCTTACTTTGCTGATGATCATGGCCAGGTTCCTCAGTTGGTCTGTCCTGTGTTGATGGGTCCTGCAATGCACAAGGAATGGAAATTGGAGTTATGCTCAGTGAATTACCTGCAACCCCAAATGAAAAATTCAAAGATTGAGCTTCTTCAGATAGGTTTGCTGAAGCCTGTTTCATTGCGATCTGATCGATTGCCTGTTGTTCAGGTAAGTTCATTTGCTGCATTGAATTATTTTCCTCTTGCATTGTTTTGTCCCTGTTGAAACAAATGCTCCCACATGAACATTATGTCCTACAGATGCAGCTGGGAATGAGTTTTTTTTTTCCACTTCCCGCTCTCTTTGACTGGTTCCCTTATTCATATTCAACATTACTTCAGCAGGTTGAATTAATTGGTTATTGTTGGTGTTTCCTTCATCCAAATTGCTTGAAATCTCTGATGGATGAATGTCCACTGGAGGGGATAAGTTTCTTTTCCCAGCCTTTGCATATATTCCGGCGACATAAATTCGATTTTCATCGGAATTCTCACCGGCGACGATTTCACCATCCATTTTGCTTGAAATTTCTGAGAGATGAACCTCATCATGAGGGGAGTAATCCCTATTGACTGAATCTGCTCGAATTTGGCTAGAGGTAGTGTCACGACCCAAGCCTAGGGCCTAGACATGACATGGCGAATGAGGAACCCGAAGGAACCCCAAATAAGCCTCTCAAACTTGTCATCACACTTCATCGGTCGTGGAAGTACATTCAACATTAATTAACGAGAAATAGGGACTAAGGGCAAACCATTTCAAAATGACATCATAGAACAAGAGTGAAGCTCATTTACAAAATACTTGTCCAACGCACACCTCTACATACATAGATGGGACGGGGCCATGACATTCTACCGGCTCCCCTCATAGTCAAAATACAATTGCAAGCTAAAGTCTCAAAACATAGGAGTAGGAAACATAACATAGCCCTCGAATCATTGAGGACTCACCAACAACTCGGATAAGCACCGTACTAGCCACGTGAACGAAGAGAAGGATCAAGAGTAGCTCCGGTCCCTACATGGTGACATCATGTAGGCAAAATATGCGTTAGTACTTGGAATGTACTAAGTATGCGGGGTGCAACACAACAATAAACAAGGACACAATCGAAATACAAGAAATAGTTTCATAGGCATTATGAATAACAATATGAGGATGCATGATCAAAGTGAAGTCAAAACATGTTTAAGTAACTCTATACTAATAGTAGATATCATATGTGTATGCATGATCCAACCAATCTATAACCCCAACTTAGGATGGGGGATGCCGTTCACACCCGGACACCCTGGTGGCAAGGTATAAACCCCTCACATGGTTGATGTTGGTCACACCCCAAGCATCCTAGGTGGTGAGATATAAACCTCTCACATGGTTGATGTTGGTCACACCCCAAGCATCCTAGGTGGTGAGATATAAACCTCTCACATGGTTGATGTTGGTCACACCCCAAGCATCCTAGGTGGTGAGATATAAACCTCTCACATGGTTGATGTTGGTCACACCCCAAGCATCCTAGGTGGTGAGATATAAACCTCTCACATGGTTGATGTTGGTCACACCCCAAGCATCCTAGGTGGTGAGATATAAACCTCTCACATGGTTGATGTTGGTCACACCCCAAGCATCCTAGGTGGTGAGATATAAACCTCTCACATGGTTGATGTTGGTCACACCCCAAGCATCCTAGGTGGTGAGATATAAACCTCTCACATGGTTGATGTTGGTCACACCCCAAGCATCCTAGGTGGTGAGATATAAACCTCTCACATGGTTGATGTTGGTCACACCCCAAGCATCCTAGGTGGTGAGATATAAACCTCTCACATGGTTGATGTTGGTCACACCCCAAGCATCCTAGGTGGTGAGATATAAACCTCTCACATGGTTGATGTTGGTCACACCCCAAGCATCCTAGGTGGTGAGATATAAACCTCTCACATGGTTGATGTTGGTCACACCCCAAGCATCCTAGGTGGTGAGATATAAACCTCTCACATGGTTGATGTTGGTCACACCCCAAGCATCCTAGGTGGTGAGATATAAACCTCTCACATGGTTGATGTTGGTCACACCCCAAGCATCCTAGGTGGTGAGATATAAACCTCTCACATGGTTGATGTTGGTCACACCCCAAGCATCCTAGGTGGTGAGATATAAACCTCTCACATGGTTGATGTTGGTCACACCCCAAGCATCCTAGGTGGTGAGATATAAACCTCTCACATGGTTGATGTTGGTCACACCCCAAGCATCCTAGGTGGTGAGATATAAACCTCTCACATGGTTGATGTTGGTCACACCCCAAGCATCCTAGGTGGTGAGATATAAACCTCTCACATGGTTGATGTTGTAGCTAACTCAAAGGGCTTTCCATGGATATGTTATTGGACACCCAATAATTTGTGTGCTAGGAGATATGACCCTCCAAAGTAGACCCTCGAAAAAGGCTTCACTTGGAAATTTCGGATTTTGATACGGTTGCTCTAAAATTTGGGTTAGACCCATTTCTCACTCAATTTGACCCCCTAAACAAGAATATGAAGTCGGATTTTTTAATATATAGCTAAACAAGTTTCCGGTAACTTCCGAAGCACACTTTTAAGAACTTTTTGGGTCATTTCAGGTAGCTCGAATTTGAGGGCGCGTTTCTAGCAACGAGTTCGCGATTCTCGCAGAAATCGCCTCTCGATTTCTGGCAATTGGAACGGTAGAATCACTTGGTTTTTTGCTATGTTGTAGATCGAGATTAGTAGATTTCATATTTCCAATCCCTTTTCCTCGAATCAAAGTGTTATCTTCTGTGGAAATGACTTCTCACGTGCCTTCTAACTCTTTAACCGAAATCGCAGTATTGATCCTATCTGTGTTTTGCAATTTCGTGGAGTTATGGGACGAATTAGAGAGAGTAGCTAACTGGGTTTTTTTGCTATCATTCAAGCTCCCCTGTTGCAATTCGTTCGGCGGTCTGGGAATCTCTAGTGGCGTCTCACGCGCCATTCCGGTTGTGCGCGTAGAAGCTGAAATTAAAGCCTTCAGCGGCTATTTTTGGAAGCACTCTTTTCAGAAAGAGAAAGTAGAGAGAGTATTTAGGGTTCAGGGTTTAGGTTTATGGTTTAGGGTTTATAGTTTAGGATTTTAGGTTTATGGTTTAGGGTTTTTTTTTTATGGTTTAGTGTTTAGGGTTTAGGATATAGTGTTTAGGGATAGGGTTTTAGGTTTATAGTTTAGGGTTAAGGGTTTAGGATGTAGGGTTTAGAGTTAGGGTTTAGGTTTTAGGGTTTAGCATTTTGAGTTTAGGGTTTAGGGTTGAGGGTTCAGGTTTAGGGTTTAGGATTAATGGTTTAGGGCTATGGTTTAGGGTTTAGGGATTAGATTTTATGGTTTAGGGTTTAGGATTTTGGGTTTAGGGTTAGGGTTTAGGGATTATAGTTTAGGAATTAGGGTTTAGGGTTTAGAATTTAAGGCTTAGGGTTTAGGGATTAGAGTTTTGGAATTAGGGCTTAGGGTTTTGGAGTTAGTGGTTAGGGTTTTGGATTTAGTGGTTAGGGTTTTGGGTTTATGGTTTATGGTTATGGGTTTAGGATTTAGGATTTAGGGTTTAGGGTTAGGGTTTAGGATTTAGGGTTTATGGTTTTGAGTTTAAAGTTTAGGGTTTAGGTTTAGGGTTTAGGATTAATGGTTTAGGGCTAAGGTCTATGTTTTATGGATTAGATTTTAGGTTTAGGGTTTTGGGTTTCGAGTTAGATTTAGGTATTAGAGTTTAGGAATAAGGATTTAGGATTTAGCATTTAGGATTTAGTATTTAGGGTTTAAGGTTTAAAATTATGGATTTAGGGCTTAGGGTTAAGGGTTTAGGGTTTCGAGTTTAGAGTTTAGGGTTTAGTGTTTAGGGTTTAGTATTTAGGGTTTAGGGTTTAAGGTTTAGGGTTTATGGTTAAGGCTTAGGGTGTAGGATTTAGGGATAGGCTTAAGGTTTAGTGTTTAGGAAATTAGGGTTTTAAGGTTTAGGCTTTAGGATTAATGGTTTAGGGATAGGGTTTATGGTATAGGATTTAGGTTTATGGTTTAGGATTTAGGGTTTAAGGCTAGCTTAGGGTTAGTGTTTAGGAAATTAGGGTTTAGGTTTTAAGGCTTATGCTTTAGTATTAATGGTTTAGGGTTAAGGTTTAGTCTGTAGGGTTTATGTTTAGGGTTTAGGGATAGGCGTAGGGTTTACTGTTTGGGAAATTAGGGTTTAGAGTTTAGGTTTAGAGTTTAGGTTTAGGGATTAGGATTTAGGGTTTAGCATTTAGGTTTTAGGTTTTAGGGTTTATAGTTTAGGGTTATGGTTTAGAGTTTAGGATTTAGGGTTTAAGGTTTAGGTTATAGGGTTAGGGTTTATAGTTTTTTGTTTTTTGTTTTGGGTTTAGGGTTTTAGTATATAGGGTTTAGGATTATGGTTTTGCGTTAGGGTTAAGGATTCAGGGCTTAGGGTTTTGAGTTTTGGATTTATAATTAAGGGTTTATGTGTTAGGTTTAGGGTTTAGGTTTAATTGTTTAGGCTAGGGTTTAAGGTATAGGGTATAGGGTATAGGGTATAGGGTATAGGGTATAGGGTATAGGGTATAGGGTTTAGGGATAGGGTTTAGGGTTTTTATTTTAGGAATTATGGTTTAGGATTTATGTTTAGGGATTATGGTTTAGGGTTTAGAATGTAGACTTTACGGTATAGGATTTAGGGTTTTTGTTTTAAGGTTTATGGTTTAGGATTTTGGGTTTTGTGTTTAGGTTTTAGGGTTTAGAGTTTGGGGTTATAGGTTTAGGGTTTAAGGTTAAGGGTTTAGGAGTTAAGGGTTAGTGTTTAATGTTTAGGGTTTATAGTTTATGATTTAGGGGTAAGGGTTTAGGGTTTATAGTTTAAGATTTTGGGTTTATGGTTTAGGATTAATGGTTTAGGGCTATGGTGTAGGGTTTAAGGTTTAGGGATAGGTGTTAGGGTTTAGGGTTTATGGTTTAGGGTCTAGGGTTTATGGTTCGGTGTTTAGGGTTTAGGTTTAGTATTTAGGGTTTAGGGTTTAGGTTTGGGGTCTGTAGTTTAGGGTTCAGGGTATAGGATTTAGGGTTTAGGGTTTATGGTTTATGGTTTATAGTTAAGGGTTTAAGGTTTAGGATTAATGGTTTAGGGTTAACGGTTTAGGGTTTAAGGTGTAGGGTTTAGGGTTACAGATTTGGGTTTAGAGTTTACGATTTATGGTTTAGGATTTAGTGATTACGATTTAGAATTTGGGATTTAGGGTTTAGGTTTTAGGGTTTAGAGTTTGGATTTAAGGTTTAGGGTCTAGGTTTTATGATTTGGGGTTTAGGGTTTAAGTTTAAGATTTAGGGTATAGGGTTTAAGATTTTAGGGTTTTAGGGTTTAGGATTTAGGATTTAAAATTTAGAGTTTAGGGATTTTGGTTAAGTGTTTAAAGTTTAGCTTTTATGGTTTCATTTTTAGGGTTTAGGGGTTTGGGTTTATGGGTTCAGGATTTAGGGTTTATGGGTTTAGGGTTTAGGGTTTACGAATTGGGATTTAGCGTTTAGTGTTAGGGTTTAGGTTTTATGGTTTTGAGTTTAGGGTTTAGGGGTTAGGGTTTAGGCTTTACGGTTTAAGGTTAAGGGTTTAGGGCTTCAGGTTTAAGGTTTGAGATTTAGGGTTTGAGTTTATGGTTTAGAGTTTAGGGATTAGTGTTTAGGGTTTAGCATTCAGGTTTTAGGTTTTAGGGTTTAGGGTTTAGGATTAGGGTTTACTGCTTTTAGTTTAGGGTCAAGAGTTAGAGTTTAGGATTTAGGGTTTAAGGTTTAGGGTTTAGGGTTTAGGGTTTAGGATTTAGGGTGTAGGATATAGTGTTTATGGGTTTAGTGTTTAAAGGGTTAGGGGTTAGGGGTTAGGATTCTGGGTTTACGGTTTAGGGTTTAGGGTTTAGGGTTTAGGGCTTTGGTTTAGTGTTTACGATTTAGGATTTATGGTTTAGGTTTTATGGTTTAAGGTTTAGGGCTTAAGATTTAGGATTTAGGGTTTAGGGTTTAGGGTTTAGGGTTTTGGGTTTAGGGTTTTGCTTTAATGATTAGGTTTAGGGTTTAGCATTTAGAGTTAGGGTTTAGGATTTTGGGTTTAGAGTTTATGGTTTTTGGTTTATGGTGTAGGGTTCTAGGGTTTAGGGTTTAGAGATTTCGATTTAGGTTCTAGGGTTTAGGGTTTGGGGTTGTAAGATTTAGGATTTAGGGTTTGAGACTTAGTGTTTATTATTTAGTGTTACGATTTAGGGTTTAGGTTTTCGGGTTTATGATTTAAAATATAGGGTTTAGGATGTAATGTTTAGGGTTAGGGTTTATGGTTTAGGGTTTTGAGTTTAGGATTAAAGGTTTAGATTTAGGGTTTAGGATTAATGATATAGGGCTACGGTTTAGGATATAGGGATTAGGTTTTAGGGTTTAGGGTGTAGGGTTTAGGTTTATGGTTTATGGTTTAGGATTTAGGGTTATGGTTTAGGGTTTAGAGTATAGGAATTAGCATTTAGGATTTAGAATTTAGGGTTAGGGTTTGGGATTTAGTGTTTAGGATTTAGGGTTACGATTTAGGGTTTATGGTTTAGGGTTCAGGGTTTGAGGTTTATGATTTAAAATATAGGGTTTAGGGTTAGGTTTTATGGTTTAGGGTTTTCAGTTTAGGATTTAGGGTTTAGATTTAGGGTTTAGGATTAATGGTTTAGGGCTACGGTTTAGGATATTGGGATTAGGTTTTAGGTTTTAGGGTTTAGGGTTTTGGGTTTAGGTTTACGGTTTATGGTTTAGGGTTTAGGGTTTAGGGTTTAGAGATTTTGGTGATTTAGGGTTTAGATTTTGAGACTTAAGGGTTTAGTTTTTAGCATTTAGTGTTTAGAATTTAGGGTTAGGGTTTACAATTTAGAGGTAAGGATTTAGGGTTTAGCTTTAGGTTCTATGGTTTCAGGTTTGGGGTTGTAGGTTTAGGGTTTAGTGTTAAGGGTTTAGGGGTTAGGATTTAGGGTTTAGGGTTTAGGGTTAGGGTTTAGGGTTAGGGTTTAGGGATTATGGTTTAGGGTTTAGGGATTATGGTTAGGGTTTTGGGTTTAGATTTTAGGATGTAGGGTTTAGGGTCTAGGATTTTGGGTTTAGTGATTTAGGGTTATGGCTTAGGATTTTGGGTTTATGGTTTAGGGTTTAGAGTTACAAATTAGGGTTTAGAGTTTATGATTTATGGTTTAGGATTTAGGGATTACGATTTAGACTTTAGGATTTTGGGTTTAGGGTTTAGAGTTTAGAGTTTGGATTTAAGGTTCAGGCTCTAGGGTTTACGGTTTGGGGTCTAAGGTTTAGGTTTAGGATTTATGGTTTAGGGTTTAGGTTTTGGGTTTTGGGTTTGGGATTTGGGGTTTAGGGTTTAGGGTTTAGGGTTCAAGGTTTAGGGTTTATAGTTTTAGGTTTAGGGTTTAGGGTTTTAGGGTTTTAGGGTTTAGGGTTTAGGATTTATGATTTAAAATTTAGGGTTTAGGGTTAAGTTGTGAGGATTTAGGGTTTAAGGGTTTAGGGTTTAGAATTTAGGGTTTAGGTTTTAAGGTTTTGATCTTAGGGTTTAGGGTTAGCGTTTAGGTTTTATGGTTTTGGGTATAGGGTTTATAGTTTAGGGGTTAAGGTTTAGGCTTGATGGTTTAGGGTTTAGGGTTTAGGGCTTTAGGTTTAAGGTTTGAGATTTAGGGTTTAGTGTTTAAGGTTTAGGGTTTAGCGTTTAGTATTTAGGATGTAGGGTTTTGGGTTAGGATCTAGGTTATTATGGTTTAGGGTTTAGGGTTTATAGTTTTGGGTTTTGGGTTTAGGGTTTAGTGTTTACGGTTTAGGATATAGAGTTTATGGTTTAGAGTTTAAAGTTTAGGATTTATGGTTTAGGGTTTAGGGTGTAGGGTTTTGAGTTTAGGATTTATGGTTTAGGTTTAGGTTTATGATTAATGGTTTAGGGCTAGGGTTTAGGGTTTAGGTTGTAGGGTTTTCAGTTAGGATTTAGAGTTTAGTATTTACGGTTTAGGTTTAGGGTTTAGGACTAATGGTTTAGGGCTAGGGTTTAGGGTATAGGAATTTTGATTTATGGTTTAGGGTTTTGGTTTTAGGATTAAGGTTTAAAGTTTAGGGTTTAGGTTTAGGGTTTAGAGTTAGAGTTTAGGTATTCGGGCTTAGGGTTTAGGTTAAGTGTTTAGAGCTTAGAGTTTAGGTATTCGGGTTTAGGGTTTAATGTTTAGGATTTATGGTTTAGGATTTATGATTTAGGGTTTAGAGTTTTGGGTTTAGGAGTTTTTTTTTTTTTTTTTTTTAATAACCCTTGGGTGGGTCAGGGGTTTAGCAACACCCCCAGGCCTTAACATAAATAAAATAAAAATAAGTACAAGGAGGGGGGCAAAAAACCTTACCTCCGGTCCTATGTTGGTTCAAGGGTCGAACTTCCTACTAAGGAAATTCAACTCATCCCCATACTATAAAAAGGAAACCTAGTTCTTTGCACCTAAGGAGAGGACTCCTCTCAATACAAGAATACTAGGAAAATATAAATAAGGGAGACTCTCCCCTTATAAAGGAAAGAGAAAAACACCTATTCAAAAGAACTATACCTACTTCTAGACATAGTCAAGTTGAAAAGGGAGGGAAACCTTAATCAAGGTGGTTTTTAAATTCTTTTCAGCTTCCTTCTTCTGAAATTGATCATACCCATCTTCTCCAATAAGTAACTTCCTTTGACCGGAATAGGTAGTTGGTTGAGAGTGTAAAATAATTGAGGGATATCTTTCTTGTGACTCAACTTGGCAAGAAAGTCAGCCGTTGTGTTAGCTTCTCTGTAGGTATGGAGGCATTGGAATGCTTCCATCTGTTGAATGAGGTTCTGTAGCTCCTGAACATATTGTTGTATCTTCCATGGAGGATTAATATTGAGATTTAGCCAGTGAGTGAGGAGTTCTGAGTCCACTTCTAGTAAAACCTTCATGTTGCCATGTTGATAGCAACAGTTAAGACCAAACACAGCTGCCTGGACTTCTGCCTGGTTATTGGTGCCTGTACCAAGAGGTACTGTGAATGCAAATATAATATCCCCTGCTTGGTCTCTGAGGATGCCTCCCCCTTCTATCTTGCCAGGATTCGCTACTGCACTACCATCAGTGTTCAATTTACAGTAGTTTACAGGTGGTTTGCTCCAGATGACAGGTCTGACTCCTATTTCATGAGAGCATTAGTGGACATAATTGAGCAGTTCCTGCCAAGAGCTAGGCCATTGCAGATAGGGAAAGAAAGTATTGAGGAGCAGGGAAATGTCTTTAAAGATCATGAATTTGACTCTTATGATGCTAGATTGTTTCCCTCAATATTTAGCTGAGCACCTGTTCTTCCAGAGGTTCCAGCTGATGATGATAGGCATCGCATGATACAGGAGTTTCTGAACATCATTTCTATATTCCATGGTCCATTATCTCGTGATCAGATTCTTCAGGGGATTCCTGTCCTACCTAACTCCAAACATATTTGAGTGTAGTTGCCAAATGTGGTTAGCAAATTGTCCAGTGGCAAAGATGTGATCAATAGTGTCCCATCCCGACTTGATGCAGCAAGAACACCTTGCATGAGTTACTCCAAAAGCAGATGTTCTGTCATTCGTTGGGAGTTTCCCTCTCAAAGCTCTCCATAAAGGAAAGGAGACCTTGAAGGGAATGTGTCTGTGCCAAATGTAGTTGTGCAGCTTGCTTCTTGGTCTCTTGTTTCTGATACTCTCCCGTGCAGAGGCACAAGTGAATTTCCCATTATCAGTAAGTTTCCATATTGGTTGGTCTGCAACTCTTTCTAGAAACTGAATCTGTACCTTGAGGGGTTTAGGGTTTAGAGTTTAGAGTTTAGGGTTTTGGATTTAGAGTTTAGGGTTTTGGATTTAGAGTTTAGGGTTTTGGATTTAGAGTTTAGGGTTTTGGATTTAGAGTTTAGGGTTTTGGATTTAGAGAGGGTTTAGGTTTTATGGTTTCGGGTTGAGGGTTTAGGATTTAAGGTTCAAGGATTAGAGTTTAGGGTTTAGGGTTTAGGTTTTAGGGTTTAGGGATTAGGATTTGGGTTTAGGGTTAGGGTTTATGGTTTAGAGTTTAAGAATTAGAGTTTTGGGATTAGGGTTTAGGGTTTAGCATTTAGGTTTTAGGTTTTAGGTTTTAGGGTTTATTGCTTATAGTTTAGGGTTTAGGGTTTAGGGTTTAGGGTTATGGGTTAAGGGTTAGAGTTTGGGATTTTAGGGTTTAGGTTCTAGGGTTTTGGGTTTAGTGTTAAGGGTTTAGGATTTAGGGTTTAGGGTGTAGGGTCTAGGGTTTATGGGTTTAGTGTTTAGGGGTTAGGGGTTAGGGTTTACGGTTTAAGATTTTGTGTTTAGGGCTTAGGGCTTAGGGCTTAAGGTTTAGGATTTAGGGATTAGGGTTGAGGCGATAGGGTTTACGATTTAAGATTTAGTGTTTAGGTTTTATCGTTTAAGGTTTAGGGCATAGGATTTATGGTTTAGGGTTTATGGTTTAGGGTTTAGAGTTTAGTGTTTTTGGGTTTAGGGTTTTGGTTTAGTGATTAGGGTTTAGGGTTTAGCATTGAGGGATTAGGGTTTAGGATTTCGGGTTTAGAGTTTATGGTTTTTGGTGTATGTTGTAGGGTTTAGGGTTTAGGGTTTAGAGATTTCGGTTTAGGTTCTAGGGTTTAGGGTTTGAGATTTAGGGTTTAGGATTTAGGGTTATGGTGTAGGGTTTATGGTTTTAGGTTTAGAGTTTAGAGTTTTGGGTTTAGTATTTTAAATATAGGGTTTAAGATGTAATGTTTAGGGTTAGGGTTTATGGTTTAGGGTTTTGAGTTTAGGGTTTAGATTTAAGGTTTAGGATTAATGGTTTAGGGCTATGATTTAGGATTTAGGGTTATGGTTTAGGGTTTAGAGTTTAGGAATTAGCATTTATGGTTTAGAGTTTAGGGTTTGGGTTTACAATTTAGAGTTGAGTATTTTTGTGTCTAGGGTCTAGGGTTTAGTGTTTATGGATTTAGGGTTTAGCGTTTGGTGTTTAGAGTTTAGGTTTTAGGATTTAGTGTTTATGGTTTTTGTTTGTGTTTAGGGTTTAAGGTTTAAGGTTTAGGGTTTAGGGTTTAGGGTTTAGGGTTTAGGGTTTAGGGTTTAGGGTTTAGGGTTTAGGGTTTAGGGTTTAGGGTTTAGGGTTTTGGGTTTTGGGTTTTGGGTTTAGGGTTAAGGGTTTGAGGTTTAGTATTTTTGGTGTATGGTATAGGGATTAGGATTTAGGGTTTAGGGTTTAAGTTTAAGATTAATGGTTTAGGGTTACATTTTTAGGTTTTGGGTTTAGGGTGTAGGGTGTAGGGTGTAGGGTTTAGGGTTTAGGTTTTAGGTTTTAGGCTTTAGGATTAATGATTAAGGGTTAGTTTTTAAGGTTTAGGTTTAGGGATTAGGGTTTAGGGATAGGCTTAGGGTGTAGTGTTTAGGAAATTAGGGTTTAGAGTTTAGGTTTGGGGATCAGGATTTATGGTTTAGCATTTAGGGTTTAGGGTTTAGGGTTCAGGGTTTAGGATTTAGGATTTACAGTTTAGGGTTTATGGTTAGGGTTTAGGAGTTGGAGTTTAGGATTTAGGGTTAAGAGTTTAGGTTTTAGGGTTGTAGGTTTAGGGTTTAGGCTTAAGGGTTTAACGACTAGGGGTTAGGGTTTAAGGTTTAAGGTTTATAGTTTAGGGTTTAGGGTTTAGGGTTAGGGTTTAAGGTTTTGAATTCAGGATTTAGGGTTTAGGGTTTAGAGTTTAGGGTTGTGGGTTTAGGGTTAAATCTTTAGGATTTAGGATTTAGGGTTTCGGGTTTAGGATTTATGGTTTTGGGTTTTGGGTTTTGGGTTTAGGGTCTAGGGAAACCCTAAACCCTAAACCCAAAAAAAGGGGGGGCAGTTTAGGATTTGGGTTTATGATTTAGGTTGTAGGATTTAGCATTTAGGGTTTAGGATTTAGGGTTATGGTTTAAGGTTTAGGGTCTAGTGTTTTGGGTTTTGGGATTAGGGTTTATGGTTTACGGTTTAGGATTTAGGATTTAGGGTTTAGGGTTTAGGATTTAGGGTTATGGTTTAATGTTTAGGGTCAAGTCTTTTGGGTTTTGGGATTAGGGTTTAGGGTTTAGTGTTTAGGATTTAGGATTTAGGATTTAGGGCTTAGGATTTAGGATTTAGGGTTATGGTTTAGGGTTTAGGGTTTAGCATTTAGAGTTTAGGATTTAGGGTTACAGTGTAGGGTTTATAGATTATGGTTTAGGATTTAAAAAATAGGGTTTTGGATTTAATATTTAGGGTTAGGGTTTATGGTTTAGAGTTTTGAGTTTAGGGTTTAGGGTTTAGATTTAGGGTTTAGGATTAATGGTTAAGGGCTATGGTTTAGGATTTAGGAATTATGTTTTAAGGTTTAGGGTTTAGGATTATGGTTTAGAGATTAGACTTTAGGTATTAGGGTTTAGTGTTTAGCATTTAGGGTTTAGAGTTTAGGATTAGGGTTTAGGGTTTAGAGTTGACGATTTATGGTGTAGGGTTTAGAGTTTAGGTTTTAGGATTTAGTATTTTGGGTTTAAGGTTTAAGGTTTAGGGTTTATGGTTAAGGGTTTAAGGTTTAGTATTTTGGGTTTATTGTATAGGGATTAGGGTTTAGGGTTTAGGATTAATGGTTTAGGGTTAGGGTTTTAGGTTTAGGGTTTAGGATTTAGGGTTTAGGGTTTAGTTTTTAGGGTTTAGGGTTCTGGTTTTAGGGTTTAGACTTGAGGATTAATGGCTTAAGGTTAGTGTTTAGGGTTAAGGTTTAGGGTTTTGGGTTTAGGGATAAGCTTAGGGTTAAGTGTTTAGGAAATTAAGGTTTAGAGTTTAGGTTTGGGGATTAGAGTTTAGTGTTTAGCATTTAGGGTTTAGGGTTCAGGGTTTAAGATTTAGGGTTTAGAGTTTAGGGTTCATGGTTAGGATTTAGGGTTTATAATTTAGGATTTAGGATTTAGAGTTTAGGTTTTAGGGTTATAGGCTTAGGGTTTAGGATTAAGGGTTTAAGGGTTAGGGTTTAAGGTTTAGGGTTTAAGGTTTAGGGCTTACAATTTAAGATATAGGGTTTAGGGTTTAGCGTTTAGGGTTAAGGTTTATGGTTTATAATTTAGGATTTAGGGTTAAGGGTTTAGAGTTTATGGTTCAGGCTTTAGGATTTAATGTTTAGGGTTAGGGTTTATGGTTTAGGGTTTAGGGTTTAGGATTAATGGTTGAAGGCTATGGTGTAGGATTTAGGGATTAGATTTTAGGGTTTAGGGTTTTGGGTTTATGGTTTAGGGTTTAGGGTTTATCATTTAGGGTTTAGGGTTTAGGGTTTAGAGTTTAGAGTTAGGGTTTAGGGTATAGAGTCAAGGTTTTAGGGTTTAGGTTTTAGGATTTAGTGTTTAGGGTTGAAGGTTTTAGGTTTAGGTTTTACGGTTTAGGGTTTAGGGTTTAAGATTTATTATTTAGGATTTAGGGCTAAGGTTTAGGGATTATAGTTTAGTGTTTAGGGTTTAGGGTTAAGGTTTAGTGTTTAAGGTTTAGGGCTTAGGGTCTAGGGTTTTGGGTATATTCTTTAGGGTTTAGGGTTTAGGATATAGTGTTTAGGATTTAGGATTTAGGGTTCAGGGTTCAAGGTTTAGGGTTTAGGGTGTAGGGTTTAGGGCTTAGGGCTTATGGTTTAGCGTTTACGATTTACGGTTTAGGGTTTAGAGTTTGGATTTAAGGTTTAGGGTTTAGGGTTGAGGGTTTAGTGTTTAGTGTTTAGTGTTTAGGGTTTAGGGTTTAGGGTTTAGGGTTTATGGTTTATGGTTTATGGTTTTAGGTTTAGGGTTTAGGATTTCGTGTTTAGGGTTTATGGCATATGGTTTAGGTTTAGGGTTTAGGATTAATGGTTTAGGACTAGGGTTTAGGGTTAACGGTTTAGGGTTAAGGGTTTATGGCTAGGGTTTAGGGTTTAGAGTTTGGATTCAAGGATTAGGGTCTAGGATTTACAGTTTGGTGTGTAGGGTTTAGGTGTAGGATTTAGGATTTAGGGTTTAAGGTTTAGGTTTGGGGTTTGAGGTTTAGGGTATAGGATTTAGGGTTTGCCATTTAGGGTTTAGGGTTTAGGGTTAGAGTTTAGAGTTTATTGTGTAGGATTTAGAGTTTACAGTTTAGGATTTTTGGTTAAGGGTTTAAAGTTTAGGTTTTTTTCTTTTAGGCGTTTGGATTTAGGGGTTTAGAGTTTATAGGTTAGGGATTAGAGGTTTATGGTTTAGGGTTTAGTGCTTCAAGTTTCGGGTTTAGGATTTAGGGGTTAGGGTTTATGGTTTAGGGTTAGGGCTTTGGTTGTATGCTTTAGGGATAAGGGTTTAGGATTTAGGGTTTATGGTTTAGGGTGTTGGTTTTAGGGATTAGACTTTAGGAATTAGGGTTTAGTGTTTAGCATTTAGGGTTTAGAGTTTAGAGTTAGAGTTTAGGGTTTAGAGTTGAGGTTTTAGCGTGTAGGGTTTAGAGTTTAGGTTTTAGGATTTAGTGTTTAGGGTTTAAGGTGTAAGGTTAAGGGATTAGGGTTTTGAATTTTGGGTTTTGGGTTTTGGGTTTAGGGTTTAGGGTTAAAGGTTTGAGGTTTAGTATTTTGGGTTTATGATAAAGGGTTTAGGGTTTAGGATTAATGGTTTAGGGTTAGGGTTTTAGGTTTAGGATTTAGCGTTACGGTTTAGGGTTTAGGCTTTAGGCTATAGGATTAATGATTTAGGGTTAGTGTTTAGGGTTTAGGTTTAGGGTTTAGGGTTGAGGGTTTAGGGTTGAGGGTTTAGGTATAGGCTTAGGGTTAAGTGTTTAGGAAATTAGGGTTTAGATTTTAGGTTTAGGTTTAGGGTTTAGTGTTTAGCATTTAGCCTTCAGGGTTCAGGGTTTAGGATTTAGGGTTTAGAGTTTAGGGTTTATGGTTAAGGTTTAGGGTTTAGAGTTTAGGATTTGGGATTTAGAGTTTAGGTTTTAGGGTTGTTGGTTTAGGGTTTAGGGTTAAGCGTTTAAGGGTTAGGGGTTAGGGTTTAAGGATTAAGGTTTATGGTTTAGGATTTATAGTTTAGGGTTTAGTGTTTAGGGTTTACGGTTTTGTGTTTTGGGTTTAGGGTTTAGTGTTTAGGAAATTAGGGTTTAGAGTTTAGGTTTGGGGATTAGTGTTTAGGGTTTATCATTTATGGTTTAGGGTTCAAGGTTTAGGATTTAAGGTATAGAGTTTAGGGAAAATGGTTAGGGTTTAGTATTTATAGTTTAGGATTTAAGGTTTTGAGTTTAGGTTTTATGGTTGTTGGTTTAGGGTTGAAGGTTAAGCTTTTAAGGGTTAGGGGTTAGGGTTTAAGGATTAAGGTTGATGGCTTAGGATTTATAGTTTAGGATTTAGGATTTAGGGTTTAGGGTTTAGGATTTAGGGTTTAGGGTTTAGGGTTATTGTTTAGGGTTTAGAATGGGTTTTGGGATTAGGGTTTAGGGTTTAGGGTTTAAGGTTTAGGATTTAGGATTTAGGGCATACGTTTTAGGGTTTAGGGTTTAGGGTTTAGGATTTAAGGTTACGATTTAGGGTTTATGATTTAGAGTTTAGGATTTAGGATTATGGTTTAGGGTTTAGTGTTTCGGGTTGAAAATATAGGGTTTAATATGTAGGGTTAGGCTTTATGGATTTAGTGTTTAGGGTTTAAGGTTTAAGGTTTAGGGTTTAGGGTTTATGGTTAAGAAGTTTAGGGTTTAGGGTTTAGGGTTTAGATTTTAAGGGTTTAGGGATTATAGTTTAGTGTTTAGGGTTTAGAGTTAAGGGTTAGGATTTTAGGGTTTAGAGTTTAGGATTTAGGGTTTAAGGTCTAGGGTTTTTGGTATAGTTTTTAGGGTTTAGGATTTAGTGTTTAGGGTTTAGGATTTAGGGTTTAGGATTTAGGGTTTAGGGTTTATGGTTAGGGTTTAGTGTTAATGATTTAGGGCTATGGTTTAGGGTTTAAGGATAATATTTTAGGGTTTAGGTTTTATGGTTTTGGGTTTAGGGATTATAGTTTAGGAATTAGGGTTTCGGGTTTAACATTTAGGGTTTAAGGTTAGGGTATAGGATTTTGGAGTAGAGGATTTAGGGTTAGGGTTAAGGCTTTAGTGTTTAGGGTTCAGGGTGAAATGACCCAAAAAGTTCTTAAAAATGTGCTTCGGAAGTTAACGGAAACTTGTTTAGCTATATATAAAAATCCGTTTCATTTTTCGAAAATCCGACTTCAGATTCTTGTTTAGGGGGTCAAATTGAGTGGGAAATGGGTCTAACCCAAATTTTAGAGCAACCGTATCAAAATCCTAAATTTCCAAGTGAAGCCTTTTCGAGGGTCTACTTTGGAGGGTCATATCTCCTAGCACACAAATTATTGGGTGGCCAATAACATATCCATGGAAAGCTCTTTGAGTTAGATACCTAACGTACTTCGTTTCACCTCATTCGAAGTTCGGACGAAGAAGTTATGCCCATTTTCGTAAAATCTGTCCGGCAGGAAAGGCAATTTCCAGTGAGCGTTTTTACTATTCACCCGTCTCATTTTATTTTCTAAGTGTTGAACCATTTTTCCAAAGGGCATATTTTATTTCCTATATACCATTAGTTCAATTCCCATCTCTAAAACATTTCCCAAAACACCTCTCCCATACTTAGACACATTTTCTCTCAAGTTCTCTCAAGAACCCTAATCCAAAACCTTCCTCAAGATTGAAGAGACTCTTGCTCCAAGTTCCAAGCTTCCATTGAAGACACTCTCAAGACCTTCATAAAAAAACTCAAGGTATGTGGTGTTGAACTCATGGGTCCTTCCACCCATAGTGCCTAGACTCTATTCTACTCACTAATTCATGGTTTAAGTTAAGATTCATAAATTAGTCTTGTTCTTTGTAATAATTTCCTACACATTGAATTTTAAACATGAAAAGTGATTGTTTTGAGCATGTTGTGACCCTAGAACTTGAACCTAAATTTGGAATGGATGTGGAGATTTTCATGTGGTATTGTGGGTGTTAAAAAGGTGTTGTTGTAGGTTGTTCACTGGTTTGGCTGCATAATTACTACCCTATTTTCCATGCTCTTTGATTCCATTACATGCCTTCAAGGTGTTTGACAAAATGTCCAACTATGGAGAATTGATGAATCGATGCTTTAAAGCTTGAGTTATGAGATGTATGGAAATCCAGAGATGTGTTGATGACAAACTAAGCTTGTGTATATGTTCATTCCATACGTGAGATTGCATTAGAGCCTAATGGGAATTTCCTATATAAAGTGTTGCATGACCATGCCCGGTCCGGGGGAAAAGAACCGGACAACCATGTGAGAGGTTTATATCTCACCACCTAGGATGCTTGGGGTGTGACCAACATCAACCATGTGAGGGGTTTATACCTTGCCACCAGGGTGTCCGGGTGTGAACGGCATCCCCCATCCTAAGTTGGGGTTATAGATTGGTTGGATCATGCATACACATATGATATCTACTATTAGTATAGAGTTACTTAAACATGTTTTGACTTCACTTTGATCATGCATCCTCATATTGTTATTCATAATGCCTATGAAACTATTTCTTGTATTTCGATTGTGTCCTTGTCTATTGTTGTGTTGCACCCCGCATACTTAGTACATTCCAAGTACTAACGCATATTTTGCCTACATGATGTCACCATGTAGGGACCGGAGCTACTCTTGATCCTTCTCTCCATTCACGTGGCTAGTACGACGCTTATCCGAGTTTGTTGGTGAGTCCTCAATGATTCGAGGGCTATGTTATGTTTCCTACTCCTATGTTTTGAGACTTTAGCTTGCAATTGTATTTTGACTATGAGGGGAGCCGGTAGAATGTCATGGCCCCGTCCTATCTATGTATGTAGAGGTGTGCGTTGGACAAGTATTTTGTAAATGAGCTTGACTCTTGTTCTATGATGTCATTTTGAAATGGTTTGCCCTTAGTCCCTATTTCCCGTTAATTAATGTTGAATGTACTTCCGCGACCGATGAAGTGTGATGACAAGTTTGAGAGGCTTGTTTGGGGTTCCTTCGGGTTCCTCATTCGCCATGTCACGTCTAGGCCCTAGGCTTGGGTCGTGACAAAAACGTCCCATTTTGAAGGTCAAATGTGCCACAGAGCAGGAAAACCCCAATTTTGCTGATTTTCGTGTGCTATAGTCCATGGACATTCCGCGTTGAGTAGAGTCCTAATCATGGTTGTGAAGCGCGCCACGACTATGAATGGGAGGCTACAAAACGTTTTAGGAAAGGTTTCCCTTCTTCATGTTCTATGTCGTGCTTGGAGTGCGATAAGGTGATTTCTCCCTAACGCTTGTTCTTTGGATTTCTAGATTATTATGCCAAACATGAGGGGAAGATGGGCCCGATCACCGGAAGAGCCACCCACCAATGGTGAGCTCCGTGATGCACTCACCATGCTTGCACAAGTGGTATCTAACCAAGTGCAACAAGGAGCCCAAGCTCCTCGAACTACCATCCCGGGGGAAAGGGTGAGAGATTTCATGAGGATGAACCCTCCGTTCTTCCATGGTTCAAAGGTGAATGAGGACCCGCAAGAGTTGATCGATGAGGTATGCAAGATCTTGACCATTATGGATGTTGGTGCTTGTGAGAAGGCGGAATTGGCGGCCTACCAACTCAAGGGGGTTGCTCAAATTTGGTTTGATCAATGGAAGGGTGAGAAAGGTAATGGCTATGTGGTGTTGTGGGAGGAGTTTAAACTTGCTTTCCTTAATAGGTTCTTCCCTCTTGAGCTTAGGGAGGCAAAGTTGGTGGAGTTCATGAACTTGAAGCAAGGAGCTATGAGTGTGAGGGAGTATGCCCTCAAATTTGTCCAACTCTCCAAGTATGCACCTCACTTGGTGGCCGACTCTAGGTCGAGGATGAACAAATTTGTGATGGGTGTATCCGACTTGGTTAGTGAGGAGTGTCGGTCCGCTATGCTCATTGGAGATATGGATTTGTCTCGGTTGATGACTTATGCCGAGCAAATGGAGGGGGAGAAATTGAGGAAGAAAAGGGGGCACGAGGCCAAGAGGGCCCGATTGTTGAATAGGTTCCCTAAGGGTGCTAGATTTCATCAAGGCCGAGGAACCCCTCATGTCAACCGGGGATTTGCTATCAATGTTCCTAGACCTCAAGGGGGAGGTGAAGTGGGTTCTATGGATGTATGCCCTAAGTGTGGGAGGAAGCATGGTGGTCCTTGCATGAAGGGTTCGGGTGCTTACTTTAAATGTGGAGAAGTGGGTCATAAGAGGTTTGAGTGTCCCAAGATCTGCAACAAGGTCCGAAGTGCTAACACTACTCCTTTGCATGGTAGACAAGGTGTTAATGAGACCTCGGATGTGGTGACCGGTATGTTGCAACTCTTTGATCTTGATGTTTATACTTTGATTGATCCGGGTGCCACCCTTTCCTTTGTTACCCCCTTAGTTGCTAGAAAATTTCATGTCAAGTCGGAATTGTTGCAAGAGTCATATGAAGTATCTGCTCCCATTGTTGTCTCTATTGTTGGTAGAAAAGTGTATAGAAATTG
>NW_006239977.1:0-27833 GCF_000226075.1 Solanum tuberosum
TGTTAGGTTTAAGATTTTTTAGGTTTATAGTTTGTAATGTTTTTTTTGTTGTTTTTTAATATTTATATTTTATTAGGATTTAGGATTTCTTAGGGTTTGAGTTGAACATTTAAGGTCTCCTAGGTTTTTTCTGGGTCATTCAGGGTGTAGGGTATAGTGTTTTAGATTTAGGGTTTTTCTACAATAGGGTTTAGGTTTGTTAGGTTTAACATTTAAGGTCTCCTAGGTTTTTTCTGGGTCATTCAGGGTGTAGGGTATAGTGTTTTAGATTTAGGGTTTTTCTACGATTTAGGGTTTAGGTTTGTTAGGTTTATGATTTTTTAGGTTTTGAGTTTTTAATGTTTTTTTTGTTGTTTTTTAATGTTTATATTTTTTTGGATTTGGGATTTCTTAGGGTTGAGGGCTTCTTAGAGTTTCATAAGGATTAGTGTTGGGGGTTTATCCCTAAGGTTTAGGGTTTAAGCTTTTTAGGGTTTGAGTTTAACATTTAAGGTCTCCTAGGTTTTTTTTGGGTCATTTAGGGTCTAGGGGTTTAGGGTTTAGTATTTTAGGTTTTGGGGATTTCTATGGTTTAGGGTTTTTGGTTTGTTAGGTTTAAGATTTTTTAGAGGTTTTCTAGGGTTAGACTTTATAAAAATAAATTTATTGTTTTCTAGGGTTTTGGGTTTCTTAGTGCTTTTTTGGGTTTAGGGCTTTCTTAGGGTTAGGGTTTTGGGCTTATGATTTTAAGGGTTTAGGGTTCAAGGTTTAGAGTTTGGGATTTAGGGTTCTTTAGGTTTAGGGGTTTTAAAGTTTTTTTTTTTTAGGTTTTTTATGGTTTAGTCCGTGTAGGGTTTAGTATTTTAGGTTTAAGGTTTTTCTAGAATAGGGCTTAGGTTTTTTAGGTTTAAGATTTTTTAGAGGTTTTCTTGGGTTAGAGTTTATTAAAATAAATTTATTGCTTTCTATGGTTTTGGGTTTCTTAGTGATTTTTTGGGTTTAGGGTTTGGGGTTTTCCGAGGATTAGGATTTTGGGCTGATCATTTCTAAGGGTTTAGGGTTCAAGGTTTAGAGTTTGGGATTTAGGGTTCTTTAGGTTTAGGGGTTTTATAGTTTTTTTTTTTTTTTAGGTTTTTTCGGGTTTAGTTTTTCTTATTGATTTTTAGGGTTTAGGATTTCTTAGTGATTTTTTAGGGTTTAGGATCTTAGGTTTTAGGGTATTAGGGTTTATAAGGGTTTAAGGTTTAGGAGTTTCTTAGGGTTTCTTCGTTTAGGTTTTTGCGATTCGTATTTTAGGTTAAGTCTTTTTTAGGGTTTATGGTTTTTTTTAGGTTTATGATTTTTATGATTAAGGTTTTTAAATGTTTTAGGGTTTCTTAGGTTTTTTTAAGAATTTGGATTTCTTAACATTTAGGATTACGTAAGCCTAATATATTTAGGGTTTTTTCTAGGGCTTATGGTTTTAAAAGGAATTTTTTTCCTCGGGTATTATAGGTTTAGGTGTTTAAATGTATTTTAGGGTGTAGGATTTCTTAGGATTCCATATGGATTGGGGTTTAAGGTTTAGCCCTATGATTTAGAGTTTCTTAGGGTATATTATTTAGCATTTTAGGATTTTCCTAGGGTTTGGTTTTTTTAAGGGTTTTTAGGATTTAGGGTTTAGTGTTTTAGGTTTAGGGTTTTTCTAGAATAGGGTTTAGGTTTGTTAGGTTTAAGATTTTTTAGAGGTTTTCTAAAGTTAGAGTTTATAAAAATAAATTTATTGCTTTCTAGGGTTTTGGGTTTCTTATTGCTCTTTTGGGTTTAGGGTTTGGGGTTTTCTTAGGGTTAGGGTTTAGGGCTAATGATTTTTAAGGGTTTAGGGTTCAAGGTTTAGAGTTTAGGATTTAGGGTTCTTTAGGTTTAGGGGTTTTAAAAGTTTTTTAGGGTTTTTTTTATTTCTTAAAGTTTAGGGTTTCTTTGGGTATAAGGTCTAAGTTTTTATTTAAGGGTTTTTAAGGTTTAGGGCTTAAGTTTTTGTTGAATATTTTAGGTTTAGAGTTTTTTTAGGTTTAGGATTTTAAAAGGAGTTTTCAAGATTGTTATGATTTCCTACGGTTTAGGGATTCTTAGGGCTTAGAATTTCTTTGGGTTGAGGGCTTAGGATTTTAAATTTAGGGTTTTTAGGGGTTACAGGTTTTAATTGTGTTTTTAGGTTTAGTATTTTTAAAGGTGTTTTTAGGATTTAGGGTTTAGTGTTTTAGGTTTAGGGTTTTTCTAGAATAGGGTTTAGGTTTGTTAGGTTTAAGATTTTTTAGAGGTTTTCTAAAGTTAGAGTTTATAAAAATAAATTTATTGCTTTCTAGGGTTTTGGGTTTCTTATTGCTCTTTTGGGTTTAGGGTTTGGGGTTTTCTTAGGGTTAGGGTTTAGGGCTAATGATTTTTAAGGGTTTAGGGTTCAAGGTTTAGAGTTTAGGATTTAGGGTTCTTTAGGTTTAGGGGTTTTAAAGTTTTTTTTTAGGTTTTTGAGGTTTTAGTTTTTCTTAGTGAATTTTAGGGTTTAGGATTTCTTAGTGATTTTTTAGGGTTTAGGGTTTAGGATCTTAGGTTTTAGGGTATTAGGGTTTATATGGGTTTAAGGTTTAGAGTTTTTAGGGTTTCTTCGTTTAGGTTTTAGGAATTCGGATTTTAGGTTAAGAGATTTTTAGTGTTTATGGTTTTTTTTAAGTTTATGAGTTTTATGATTAAGGTTTTCAAATGGTTTAGGGTTTCTTTGTGTATAAGGTCTAAGTTTTTATTTAAGGGTTTTTAAGGTTTAGGGCTTACGTTTTTGTTGAATTTTTTAGGTTTAGAGTTTTTTTAGGTTTAGGAATTTAAAAGGGGTTTTCGGGATTGTTATTATTTCCTACAGTTTAGGGGTTCTTAGGGCTTAGAATTTCTTTGGGTTTAGGGCTTAGGATTTTAAAATTTAGGGTTTTTAGGGGTTACGGGTTTTAAGGGTGTTTTTAGGTTTAGTATTTTTAAACGTGTTTTTAGGCTTTAGGGTTTGTTGGTGTTTTACTAGTCTTGAGGTTTAGGGGTTTCCCTAAGGTTTAGGGTTTAGTGTTTCTTAGGGTTTAGGATTTTAAAAGGGGTTTTCAAGATTGGTATGATTTCTTACGATTTAGGGGTTCTTAAGGCTTAGGGTTTCTTTGGGTTAAGGGCTTAGGATTTTAAATTTAGGGTTTTTAGTGGGTTACGAGTTTAAAGGGTGTTTTTAGGATTTAGGGTTTGTTGGTGTTTCATAAATCTTGGGGTTTCCCTAAGGTTTAGGGTATAGTGTTTCTTAGGGTTTAGGGCTTCTTAGGGGTTTTAGATTTCTTAGATTAGGCTTTTAAAGGTGTTGATCTAATATGCTTATGATACGCCAACTCAAGGTTAGCTTGGGGTCACTCGTGATCCTAGGTCTCGAGTTACGTCAAGCGGGTAACCTCGGGCAGTAAGAAAAACAATGTATGAATAAAACCCTCTAACTAACTAGAGATGCCGGGACAAGCCACCATCTAACTCTAGCAAAACTGAAACTAAAATGAATGACTGAATATAAAAACATGTAAATCGTCCTCCAAAAACGAGGACTGACCACTGATATTGCTGAATACGGATCGGGAACCGATATCCGCGTGATCTGAATGCAGAGGACCTGAACCTACATCAAGAGAAGAGGTAGCATAGAGTATGTATTAGCAGTTGAAAGATTCTGAGCATGCATGACATGACAAAGCTGAACAAATATATATAACTTAACAGAGCATATTGAAGAATAACATAATCTGAACATGATGAATAAGAGTTTAGCTTTTTGTTGAAGGGATTTTAGGTTAGGGTTTAGAGCTTAAGTTTTTCTAAAAAAATTTTAGGTCAAGAGTTGTTTTTCAATTTAGGATTGATAAAGATTTTTTTAGGATCAATATTGTTTTTACGATATATGAGTTCTAAGGGCTTAGGACTTAGGGTTTTAGATTAAGGAATTTTTTAGTGTTTTTAAGGTTTGTTTTTGGAATTTTTAGTTTTAGGGTTTTAAAGGTTTTTAATTGTTTAGCTCTTCTTAGGATTTTTTAGGGTTTAGGACTTCTTAGAGTTTCATAAGGCTTAGGGTTGGGGGTTTATCCCTAAGGTTTAGGTTTTAAGTTTCTTAGGGTTTGAGTTTAAAATTTAAGGTCTCCTAAGGTTTTTTTGGGTCAGTTAGGGTGTAGGTGTTTAGGGTTTAGTGTTTTAGGTTTAGGGTTTTTCTACGGTTTAGGGTTTAGGTTTGTTAGGTTTAAGATTTTTTAGGTTTAGAGTTTTTAAAGCTTTTTTTTGTTGATTTTTAATGTTTATATTTTTTAAGATTTAGGATTTCTTAGGGTTTAGGGCTTCTTAGAGATTCATAAGGCTTAGGGTTTGGGGTTTATCCCTATGGTTTAGGGTTTAAGCTTTTTAGGGTGTGAGTTTAACATTTAAGGTCTACTAGGTTTTTTTTTTGGGGCATTTAGGGTCTAGGGGTTTAGGGTCTAGTGCTTTAGGTTTAGGCGTTTTCTATGGTTTAGGGTTTTAGGTTTGTTAGGTTTAAGATTTTTTAGAGGTTTTCTAGGGTTAGACTTTATAAAAATAAATTTATTGTTTTCTAGGGTTTTGGGTTTCTTAGTGCTTTTTTGGGTTTAGGGTTTTCTTAGGGTTAGGGTTTTGGGCTTATGATTTTAAGGGTTTAGGGTTCAAGGTTTAGAGTTTGGGATTTAGGGTTCTTTAGGTTTAGGGGTTTTAAAGTTTTTTTTTTTTTAGGTTTTTTATGGTTTAGTCTTTCTTAGTGATTTTTAGGGTTTAGAATTTCTTAGTGATTTTTTTTGGTTTAGGGTTTAGGATCTTAGGTTTTAGGGTATTAGGGTTTATAAGGGTTTAAGGTTTAGGAGTTTCTTAGGGTTTCTTCGTTTAGGTTTTAGGGATTCGGATTTTAGGTTATGTGTTTTTTAGAGTTTATGGTTTTTTTTAGGTTTATGATTTTTATGATTAAGGTTTTTAAATGTTTTAGGGTTTCTTAGGTTTTTTTAAGAATTTGGATTTCTTAACATTTAGGATTACGTAAGCCTAATATATTTAGGGTTTTTTCTAGGGCTTATGGTTATTTTTCAGGGTTTAGTTTTTCTTAGGGATTTTTAGGGTTTAGGATTTCTTAGTTATTTTTTAGGGTTTAGGGTTTAGGAACTTTGGTTTTAAGGTATTAGGGTTTATAAGGGTTTAAGGTTTAGGAGTTTCTTAGGGTTTCTTCGTTTAGGTTTTAGGGATTCGTATTTTAGGTTAAGTCTTTTTTAGGGTTTATAGTTTTATTTAGGTTTATGATTTTTATGATTAAGGTTTTTAAATGTTTTAGGGTTTCTTAGGTTTTTTTAAGAATTTGGATTTCTTAAGATTTAGGATTACGTAAGCCTAATTAATATATTTAGGGTTTTTCTAGGGCTTATGGTTTTAAAGGTATTTTTTTTCCTCGGGTATTATAGTTTTAGGTGTTTAAATGGATTTTAGGGTGTAGGATTTCTTAGGATTCCATATGGTTTGGGGTTTAAGGTTTAGCCCTATGATTTAGAGTTTCTTAGGGTATATTATTTTAGCATTTAGGATTTCTTAGGGTTTGGTTTTTTAAGGGTTTTTAGGATTTAGGGTTTGGGGCTTAAGATTTTCTAGGGTTTTATTAGGTTTAGAGGAATTTTTAGGTTTAGGGTTTTAAGGTGTTTAGGATTTTTATGGTTTGTTAACGATTAAGGGGTTCTTAGAATTTACGGATTTTATAGGGTTTTTAGGGTGTACGGTTTTTAAAAGTTTAGGGTTTTAAAAGTTTTTTACGGTTTTTTTTTATTTCTTCAAGTTTAGGGTTTCTTTGGGTATAAGGTCTACGTTTTTATTTAAGGATTTTTTAGGTTTAGGGCTTAAGTTTTTGTTGAATTTTTTAGGTTTAGAGTTTTTTTTGGTTTAGGATTTTAAAAGGAGTTTTCAAGATTGTTATGATTTCCTACTGTTTAGGGATTCTTAGGGCTTAGAATTTCTTTGGGTTGAGGGCTTAGGAATTTAAATTTAGGGTTTTTAGGGGTTACGGGTTTTAATGGTGTTTTTAGGTTTAGTATTTTTAAAGGTGTTTTTAGGCTTTAGGGTTTGTTGGTTCTTCACAAGTCTTGAGGTTTAGGGGTTTCTCTAAGGTTTAGGGTTTAGTGTTTCTTAGGGTTTAGGATTTTAAAAGGGGTTTTCAAGATTGTTATGATTTCTTACGATTTAGGGATTCTTAAGGCTTAGGGTTTCTTTTGGTTAAGGTCTTAGGATTTTAAATTTAGGGTTTTTAGGGGTTATGGGTTTTAAGGGTGTTTTTAGGCTTTAGGATTTCTTAGGATTTAGGGTTTTAGGGTTTTCAAGGTTTTTATTGTTTAGCTCTTCTTAGGATTTCTTAGGGTTTAGGGCTTCTTAGAGTTTCATAAGGCTTAGGGTTGGGGGTTTATCCCTAAGGATTAGGGTTTAGGTTCTTAGGGTTTGAGTTGAACATTTAAGGTCTCCTAGGTTTTTTTTGGGTCATTCAGTGTGTAAGGTTTAGGGTTTTAGGCTTAGGGTTTTTCTAGAATAGGGTTTAGGTTTGTTAGGTTTAAGATTTAATAGGTTTAGAGTTTGTAAAGTTTTTTTTGTTGTTTTTTAATGTTTATATTTTCTTAGGATTTAGGATTTCTTTGGGTTTAGGGCTTCTTAGAGTTTCATAAGGCTTAGGGTTGGGGGTTTATCCCTAAGGTTTAGGGTTTAAGCTTTTTAGGGTGTGAGTTTAACATTTAAGGTCTACTAGGTTTTTTTTTTGGGTCATTTAGGGTCTAGGGGTTTAGGGTCTAGTGCTTTAGGTTTAGGCGTTTTCTATGGTTTAGGGTTTTAGGTTTGTTAGGTTTAAGATTTTTTAGAGGTTTTCTAGGGTTAGACTTTATAAAAATAAATTTATTGTTTTCTAGGGTTTTGGGTTTCTTAGTGCTTTTTTGGGTTTAGGGTTTGGGGTTTTCTTAGGGTTAGGGTTTTGGGCTTATGATTTTAAGGGTTTAGGGTTCAAGGTTTAGAGTTTGGAATATACGGTTCTTTAGGTTTAGGGGTTTTAAAGTTTTTTTTTTTTTAGGTTTTTTAGGGTTTAGTTTTTCTTAGTGATTTTTAGGGTTTAGGATTTCTTAGTGATTTTTTATGGTTTAGGGTTTAGGATCTTTGGTTTTAGGGTTTATAAGGGTTTAAGGTTTAGAGTTTCTTAGGGTTTCTTCGTTTAGGTTTTAGGGATTCGGATTTTAGGTTAAGTGTTTTTTAGAGTTTATGGGTTTTTTTAGGTTGATAATTTTTATGATTAAGGTTTTCAAATGTTTTAGGGTTTCTTAGGTATTTTTAAGAATTTGGATTTCTTAATATTTATGATTACGTAAGCCTATTAAATTTAGGGTTTTTTCTAGGGCTTATGGTTTTAATGGGATTTTTTTTTCCTTGGGTATTATAGTTTTAGGTATTTAAATGGATTTTAGGGTTTATGGTTTTTTTTAGGTTTGTGATTTTTATGATTAAGGTTTCTAAATGTTTTAGGGTTTCTTAGGTTGTTTTAAGAATTTGGATTTCTTAACATTTAGGATTACGTAAGCCTAATATATTTAGGGTTTTTTCTAGGGCTTATGGTTTTAAAGGGATTTTTTTTCCTCGGGTATTATAGGTTTAGGTGTTTAAATGGATTTTTGTGTGTAGGATTTCTTAGGATTCCATATGGTTTGGGGTTTAAGGTTTAGCCCTATGATTTAGAGTTTCTTAGGGTATATTATTTAGCGTTTAGGATTTCTTAGAGTTTGGTCTTTTTAAGGGTTTTTTGGTTTTAGGGTTTTGGGCTTAAGATTTTCTAGGGTTTTATTAGGTTTAGAGGAATTTTTAGGTTTAGGGTTTTAAGGTGTTTAGGATTTTTATGGTTTGTTAACGATTAAGGGGTTCTTAGATCGTACGGATTTTATAGGGTTTTTAGGGTTTACGGTTTTTAAAAGTGTTTTAGGGCTTTTTTTTTATTTCTTAAAGCTTAGGGTTTCTTAAGGTTTAGGGTAGGTTTTTAGGGTTTACGGCTTTTAAAAGTTCAGGGTTTTAAAGGTTTTTTACGGTTTTTTTTAATTTTTAAACTTTAGGGTTTCTTAAGGCTTAGCCCTAAGGTTTAGGGTTTCTTTGGGTATATGGTCTAAGTTTTTATTTAAGGGTTTTTAAGGTTTAGGGCTTACGTTTTTGTTGAATTTTTTTGGTTGAGAGTTTTTTAGGTTTAGTATTTTAAAAAGGGTTTTCTAGATTGTTATGATTTCCTATGGTTTAGGGGTTCTTAGGGCTTAGAATTTCTTTGGGTTAAGGGCTTAGGATTTTAAATTTAGGGTTTTTAGGGGTTACTGGTTTTAAGGGTGTTTTTAGGTTTAGTATTTTTAAAAGTGTTTTAAGGCTTTAGGGTTTGTTGGTGTTTCACAAGTCTTGAGGTTTAGGGGTTTCCCTAAGGTTTAGGGTTTAGTGTTTCTTAGGGTTTAGGATTTTAAAAGGGGTTTTCAAGATTGTTATGATTTCTTACGATTTAGGGGTTAAGAGTAAGGGTTTCTTTGGGTTAAGGGCTTAGGATTTTAAATTTAGGGTGTTTAGGGTTTACGGGATCTAAGGGTGTTTTTAGGTATTAGGGTTTGTTGGTGTTTCATAAGTCTTGGGGTTTCCCTAAGGTTTAGGGTTTAGTGTTTCTTAGGGTTTAGGGTTTCTTAGGGGTTTTAGATTTCTTAGATTAGGCTTTTAAAGGTGTTGATCTAATATGCTTATGATATGCCAAATTAAGGTTAGCTTGGGGTCACTCGTGATCCTAGGTCTCGTGATACGTCAAGCGGGTAACCTCGGGGAGTGACAAAAACAATGTATGAATAAAAGCCTCTAACTAACTAGAGATGTTGGGACAAGCCCCCAGCTAACTCTAGCAAAACTGAAACTAAAATGAAAGACTGAATATAAAAACATGTAAATCGTCCTAAAAAAATGAGGACTCACCACTGATACTGCTGAATACGGATCGGGAACCGATCTCCATGTGATCTGAATACTGAGGATCTGAACCTACATCAAGAGAAGAGGCTAGTATAGTATGTATCAGCAGTTGAAAGATTCTGAGCATGCATGACATGACAAAGCTGAACAAATATATATAACTTAACTTAAATGTATCGTCCTCGAATATATTGAAGAATAATATAATCTGAACATGATGAATAAGAGTTTAGGTTTTTGTTAAGGGATTTTAATGTTAGGGTTTAGAGCTTAAGTTTTTCTAAAAAGTTTTAGGTCAAGAGTTGTTTTTCAATTTAGGATTGATAAAGATTTTTTAGAATCAATATTGTTTTTACGATATATGAGTTCATAGGCTTAGGACTTAGGGTTTTAGATTAAGGAATTTTTTTAGTGTTTTAAGGTTTGTTTTGGAATTTTTAGTTTTAGGGTTTTAAAGGTTTTTATTGTTTAGCTCTTCTTAGGATTTCTTAGGGTTTAGGGCTTCTTAGAGTTTCATAAGTCTTAGGGTTGGGAGTTTATCCCTAAGGTTTAGGTTTTAAGTTTCTTCGGGTTTGAGTTTAAAATTTAAGGTCTCCTAGGTTTTTTTTGGGTCATTTAGGGTGTAGGTGTTTAGGGTTTAGTGTTTTAGGTTTAGGGTTTTTCTACGGTTTAGGGTTTAGGTTTGTTAGGTTTAAGATTTTTTAGGTTTAGAGTTTTTAAAATTTTTTTGTTGTTTTTTAATGTTTATATTTTTCAGGATTTAGGATTTCTTTAAGTTTAGGGCTTCTTAGAGTTTCATAAGGCTTAGGGTTGGGGATTTATCCCTATGGTTTAGGGTTTAAGATATTTAGGATTTGAGTTTAACATTTAAGGTCTCCTAGGTTTTTTTTGGGTCATTTAGGGTGTAGGTGTTTAGGGTTTAGTGTTTTAGGTTTAGGGTTTTTCTACGGTTTAGGGTTTAGGTTTGTTAGGTTTAAGATTTTTTAGGTTTAGAGTTTTTAAAATTTTTTTGTTGTTTTTTAATGTTTATATTTTCTTAGGATTTAGGATTTCTTACGGTTTAGGGCTTGTTAGAATTTCATAAGGCTTAGGGTTGGGGGTTTATCCCTAAGGTTTAGGGTTTAAGCTTTTTAGGGTGTGAGTTTAACATTTAAGGTCTACTAGGTTTTTTTTTTGGGTCATTTAGGGTCTAGGGGCTTAGGGTCTAGTGCTTTAGGTTTAGGCGTTTTCTATGGTTTAGGGTTTTAGGTTTGTTAGGTTTAAGATTTAATAGGTTTAGAGTTTGTAAAGTTTTTTTTGTTGTTTTTTAATGTTTATATTTTCTTAGGATTTAGGATTTCTTTGGGTTTAGGGCTTCTTAGAGTTTCATAAGGCTTAGGGTTGGGGGTTTATCCCTAAGGTTTAGGGTTTAAGCTTTTTAGGGTGTGAGTTTAACATTTAAGGTCTACTAGGTTTTTTTTTTGGGTCATTTAGGGTCTAGGGGCTTAGGGTCTAGTGCTTTAGGTTTAGGCGTTTTCTATGGTTTAGGGTTTTAGGTTTGTTAGGTTGAAGATTTTTTAGGTTTAGAGTTTGTAAAGTTTTTTTTGTTGTTTTTTAATGTTTATATTTTCTTATTTTAGGGTTTAGGGTTTAGGAACTTTGGTTTTAGGGTTTATAAGGGTTTAAGGTTTAGAGTTTCTTAGGGTTTCTTCGTTTAGGTTTTAGGGATTCGGATTTTAGGTTAAGTATTTTTTAGAGTTTATGGGTTTTTTTAGGTTTATGATTTTTATGATTAAGGTTTTCAAATGTTTTAGGGTTTCTTAGGTATTTTTAAGAATCTGGATTTCTTAAGATTAATGATTACGTAAGCCTATTATATTTTGGGTTTTTTCTAGGGCTTATGGTTTTAAAGGGATTTTTTTTCCTCGGGTATTATAGTTTTAGGTGTTTATATGGATTTTAGGGTGTAGGATTTCTTAGGATTCCATATGGTTTGGGGTTTAAGGTTTTAGCCCTATGATTTTATAGTTTTAGGATTTAGAGTTTCTTAGGGTATATTATTTAGCGTTTAGGATTTCTTAGGGTTTGGTTTTTTTAAAAGTTTTTAGTATTTAGGGTTTTGGGCTTAAGATTTTCTAGGGTTTTATTAAGTTTTGAGGAATTTTTAGGTTTTTAAGGTATTTAGGATATTTATGGTTTGTTAACGATTAAGGGGTTCTTAGATCTTACGGATTTTATAGGGTTTTTAGGGTTTACGGTTTTTAAAAGTTCAGGGTTTTTAAAGTTTAGTGTTTCTTAAGGTTTAGCCCTAAGGTTTAGGGTTTCTTTGAGTATACTGTGTAAGTTTTTATTGAAGGGTTTTTAAGGTTTAGGGCTTACATTTTTGTTGAATTTTTTAGGTTTAGAGTTTTTTTAGGTTGAATTGTTATGATTTCCTACGGTTTAGGGGTTCTTAGGGCTTAGAATTTCTTTGGGTTTAGGGCTTAGGATTTTAAATTTAGGGTTTTTAGGGGTTACGGGTTTTAAAGGTGTTTTTAGGTTTATTATTTTTAAACGTGTTTTTAGGCTTTAGGGTTTGTTGGTGTTTCACAAGTCTTGAGGTTTAGGGGTTTCCCTAAGGTTTAGGGTTTAGTGTTTCTTAGGGTTTAGGATTTTAAAAGGGGTTACCAAGATTGTTATGATTTCTTACGATTTAGGGGTTAAGGCTAAGGGTTTCTTTTGGGTTAATGGCTTAGGATTTTAAATTTAGTATTTTTAGGGTTTACGGGTTCTAAGGGTGTTTTTAGGCTTTAGGGTTTGTTGGTGTTTCATAAGTCTTGGGGTTTCCCTAAGGTTTAGTGTTTAGTGTTTCTTAGGGTTTAGGGTTTCTTAGGGGTTTTATATTTCTTAGATTAGGCTTTTAAAGGTGTTGATCTAATATGCTTATAATATGCCAACTTAAGGTTAGCTTGGGGTCACTCGTGATCCTAGGTCTCGTAATACGTCTAGCGGGTAACCTCGGGGAGTGACAAAAACAATGTATGAATAAAAGCCTCTAACTAACTAGAGATGCTGGGACAAGCCCCTAGCTAACTCTAGCAAAACTGAAACTAAAATGAAAGACTGAATATAAAAACATGTAAATCGTCTTCAAAAAATGAGGACTCACCACTAATATTGCTGAATACGGATCGGGAACCGAACTCCATGTGATCTGAATGCTGAGGACCTGAACCTACATCAAGAGAAGAGGTAGCGTAGAGTATGTATCATCAGTTGAAAGATTCTGAGCATGCATGACATGATAAAGCTGAACAAATATATATAACTTAACAGAGCATATTGAAGAAAAATATAATCTGAACATGATTAATAAGAGTTTAGGTTTTTGTTTAAGGGATTTTAGGTTAGGGTTTAGAGCTTAAGTTTTTCTAAAAAATATTAGGTGAAGAGTTATTTTCAATTTAGGGTTGATAAAGATTTTTTAGGATCAATATTCTTTTTACGATATATGAGTTCTAAGGGCTTAGGACTTAGGGTTTTAGATTAAGGAATTTTTTTAGTGGTTTTGAGGTTTGTTTTTGTAATTTTTTAGTTTTAGGGTTTTAAAGGTTTTTATTGTTTAGCTCTTCTTAGGATTTCTTAGGGTTTAGGGCTTCTTAGAGTTTCATAAGGCTTAGGGTTGAGGCTTTATCCCTAAGGTTTAGGTTTTAAGTTTCTTAGGGTTTGAGTTTAACATTTAAGGTCTCCTAGTTTTTTTTGGGTCATTTAGGATGTAGGTGTTTAGGGTTTAAGGTTTTTCTACGGTTTAGGGATTAGGTTTGTTAGGTTTAAGATTTTTTAGGTTTAGAGGTTTTAAAGTTTTTGTTATTTTTTAATGTTTATATTTTTTAAGATTGAGGATTTGTTAGTGTTTAGGGCTTCTTAGAGTTTCATAAGGCTTAGGGTTGGGGGTTTATCCCTACGGTTTAGGGTTTAAGCTTTTTAGGGTTTGAGTTTAACATTTAAGGTCTCCTAGTTTTTTTTTGGGTCATTTAGGGTCTAGGGTTTAGCGTTTAGTGTTTTTGGTTTAGGGGATTTCTATGGTTTAGGGTTTTAGGTTTGTTAGGTTTAAGATTTAATAGGTTTAGAGTTTGTAAAGTTTTTTTTGTTGTTTTTTAATGTTTATATTTTCTTAGGATTTAGGATTTCTTTGGGTTTAGGGCTTCTTAGAGTTTCATAAGGCTAAGGTCCAGGCTCTATCCCTAAAGTTTATGGTTTAGGTTTCTTTGGGTTTGAGTTGAACATTTAAAGTCTCTTAGTTTTTTTTTGGGTCATTCAGGATGTAGGGTTTAGTGTTTTAGGTTTAGGGTTTTTCTAGAATAGGGTTTAGGTTTGTTAGGTTTAAGATTTTTAGAGGCTTTCTAGGTTTAGAGTTTATAAAAATAAATTTATTGTTTTCAACGGTTTTGGGTTTCTTAGTGCTTTTTTGGGTTTAGGGTTTTGGCTTATGATTTTTATGGGTTTAGGGTTCAAGGTTTAGATTTTGGAATTTAGGGTTCTTTAGGTTTAGGGTTTTTAAAGTTTTTTTAGGTTTTTTAGGGTTAAGTTTTTCTTAATGATTTTTAGGGTTTAGGATTTCTTAGTGATTTTTTAGGGTTTAGGATTTAGGATTTTAGGTTTTATGGTTTATAAGGGTTTAAGGTTAAGAGTTTCTTAGGGTTTCTTCGTTTAGGTTTTAGGGATTCGAATTTTAGGTTAAGTATTTTTTTAGAGTTTATGGTTTTTTTTAGGTTTATGATTGTTATGATTAAGGTTTTCAAATGTTTTAGGGTTTCTTAGGTTTTTTTAAGAATTTGGATTTCCTAAGATTTAGGATTACGTAAGCCTAATATATTTTGGGATTTTTCTAGGGCTTATGGTTTTAAAGGGATTTTTTTTCCCTCGGTTATTATAGTTTTAGGTGTTTAAATGGATTTTAGGGTGTAGGATTTCTTTGGATTCCATATGGTTTGTGGTTTAAGGTTTAGCCCAATGATTTAGAGTTAAGGATTTAGAGTTTCTTAGGGTATATTATTTATCGTTTATGATTTCTTAGGGTATGGTTTTTTTAAGAGTTTTTAGGATTTAGGGTTTTGGGCTTAAGATTTTCTAGGGTTTTATTAGGTTTAGAGGAATTTTTAGGTTTAGGGTTTTAAGGTATTTAGGATTTTTATGGTTTGTTAAAGATTGAGGGGTTCTTAGATCTTACGGATTTTATAGGGTTTTTAGGGTTTACGGTTTTTAAAAGTTTAGGGTTTTAAAAATATTTTAGGGTTTTTTTTTATTTCATAAAGTTTAGGGTTTCTTAAGGTTTAGCCCTAAGGTTTAGGGTTTTTTGGGTATAAGGTCTAAGTTTTTATTTAATGGTTTTTAAGGTTTAGGGCTTACGTTTTTGTTGAATTTTTTAGGTTTAGAGTTTTGTTTAGGTTTAGCATTTTAAAAGTGGTTTTCAGGATTGTTATGATTTCCTATGGTTTAGGGGTTCTTAGGGCTTAGAATTTCTTTGGCTTAAGGGCTTAGGATTTTCAATTTAGGGTTTGTAGGGGTTCCGGGTTTTAAGGGTTTTTTTAGGTTTAGTACTTTTAAAGGTGTTTTTAGGCTTTAGGTTTTGTTGGTGTTTCACAAGTCTTGAGGTTTAGGGGTTTCACTTAGGTTTAGGGTTTAGTGTTTCTTAGGGTTTAGGATTTTAAAAGGGGTTTTCAAGATTGTTATGATTTATTACGATTTAGGGGTTCTTAAGGCTTAGTCTTTCTTTCGGTTAAGGACTTAAGATTTTAAATTTAGGGTTTTTAGGGGTTACGGGTTTTAGGGGTGTTTTTAGGCTTTAGGGTTTATTGGTGTTTCATAAGTCTGGGGTTTCCCTAAGGTTTAGGGTTTAGTGTTTCTTAGGGGTTTTAGATTTCTTAGATTAGTCTTTTAAAGGTGTTGAACTAATATGCTTATGATATGCCAACTCAAGGTTAGCTTTGGGTCACTCGTGATCCTAGGTTTTGTGTTACGTCAAGCGGGTAACCTCGGGGAGTGACAAATACCATGTATAAAGAAAAGCCTCTAACTAGATATGCTGGGACAAGCTCCCAGCTAAATCTAGCAAAACTGAAACTAAAATGAAAAACTGAATATAAAAATATGTAAATCGTCCTCGAAAAATGAGGACTCACCACTGAAATTGCTGAATACAAATCGGGAACCGATCTCCGCGTGATCTGAATGCTGAGGACCTGAACCTATATCAAGAGAAGACGTAGCGTAGAGTATGTTTCAGCAGTTGAAAGATTCTGAGCATACATGACATGACAAAGCTGAACAAATATATATAACTTAACAGAGAATACTGAAGAATAATATAATTCGAACATGATGAATAAGAGTTTAGGTTTTTGTTTAAGGGATTTTAGGTTAGGGTTTAGGGCTTAAGTTTTCTAAATTTTTTAGGTCAAGAGTTGTTTTCAATTTAGGATTAATAAAGATTTTTTAGGATCAATATTGGTTTTACGATATATGAGTTCTAAGGGCTTAGGACTTAGGGTTTTAGATTAAGGAATTTTTTTAGGGCTTTTAAGATTTGTTTTTGGAATTTTTAGTTTTAGGGTTTTCAAGGTTTTTATTGTTTAGCTCTTCTTAGGATTTCTTAGGGTTTAGGGCTTCTTAGAGTTTCATAAGGCTTAGGGTTGGGGGTTTATTCCTAAGGTTTAGGGTTTAAGTTTCTTGGGTTTGAGTTTAACATTTAAGGTCTCCAAGGTTTTTTTTGGGTCATTAGGGTGTAGGTGTTTAGGGTTTAGTGTTTTAGGTTTAGGGTTTTTCTACGGTTTAGGGTTGTTAGGTTTAAGATTTTTAAGGTTTAGAGTTTTTAAACTTTTTTTTGTTATTTTTTAATGTTTATATTTTTTAGGATTTAGGATTTCTTAGGGTTTAGGGCTTCTTAGAGTTTCATAAGGCTAAGGTCCAGGCTTATCCCTAAGGTTTAGGGTTTAAGCTTTTTAGGGTTTGAGTTTAACATTTAAGGTGTCTTAGGTTTTTTTTGGGTCATTTAGGGTCTAGGGGTTTAGGGTCTAGTGCTTTAGGTTTAGGCGTTTTCTATGGTTTAGGGTTTTAGGTTTGTTAGGTTTAAGATTTTTTAGGTTTAGAGTTTGGAAAGTTTTTTCTGTTGTTTTTTAATGTTTATATTTTCTTAGGATTTAGGATTTCTTAGGGTTTAGGGCTTCTTAGAATTTCATAAGGCTTAGGGTTAGGGGATTATCCCTAAGGTTTAGGGTTTAGGTTTCGTAGGGTATGAGTTGAACATTTAAGGTCTCCTAGGTTTTTTTTGGGTCATTCAGTTTTGTAGGGTTTAGTGTTTTAGGTTTAGGGTTTTTCTAGAATAGGGTTTAGGTTTGTTTGGTTTAAGATTTTTTAGAGGTTTTCTAGGGTTAGAGTTTATAAAAATAAATTTATTATTTCAAGGGTTTTGTGTTTCTTAGTGCTTTTTTGGGTTTAGGGTTTGGGGTTTTCTTAGGGTTGAGGTTTTGGGCTTATGATTTTTAATGGTTTAGGGTTCAAGGTTTAGAGTTTTGAATTTAGGGTTCTTTAGCTTTAGAGGTTTTCAAGTTTTTTTTTTTAGGTTTTTTAGGGTTTAGTTTTTCTTAGTGATTTTTAGGGTTTAGAATTTCTTAGTGATTTTTTAGGGTTTAGTGTTTAGGATCTTAGGTTTTAGGGTTTATAAGGGTTTAAGGTTTAGAGTTTCTTAGGGTTTTTTAGTTTAGGTTTTAGGGATTCGGAGTTTAGGTTAAGTGTTTTTTTGAGTTTATGGTTTTTTTTAGGTTTATGATTTTTATGATTAAGGTTTTTAAATGTTTTAGGGTTTCTTAGGTTTTTTTAAGAATTTGGATTTCTTAACATTTAGGATTACGTAAGCCTAATATATTTAGGGTTTTTTCTAGGGCTTATGGTTTTAAAGGGATTTTTTTTCCTCGGGTATTATAGTTTTAGGTGTTTAAATGGATTTTTGTGTGTAGGATTTCTTAGGATTCCATATGGTTTGGGGTTTAAGGTTTAGCCCTATGATTTAGAGTTTCTTAGGGTATATTATTTAGCGTTTAGGATTTCTTAGGGTTTGGTTTTTTTAAGGGTTTTTAGGATTTAGGATTTTGGGCTGAAGATTTTCTAGGGTTTTATTTGATTTAGGGTTTTATTAGGTTTAGAGGAATTTTCAGGTTTAGAGTTTTAAGGTGTTTAGGGTTTTGATGGTTTTTTACCGATTAAGGGGTTCTTAGATCTTACGGATTTTATAGGGTTTTTAGGGTTTACGGTTTTTAAAAGTTTAGGGTTTTAAAAGTTTTTAGGGTTTTTTTCTTCTTAAAGTTTAGGGTTTCTTAAGGTTTAGCCCTAAGGTTTAGGGTTTCTTTGGGTATAAGGTCTAAGTTTTTGTTTAAGGGTTTTTAAGGTTTAGGGTTTAAGTTTATGTAGAATTTTTTAGGTTCAACGTTTTTTTAGGGTTAGGATTTTTAAAGGTTTAGGGTTTGTTGGTGTTTCATAAGTCTTGGAGTTTCCCTAAGGTTTAGGGTTTAGTGTTTTATAGGGTTTAGTGTTTCTAAGGGGTTTTAGATTTCTTAGATTAGGCTTTTAAAGGTGTTGATCTAATATGCTTATGATATGCCAACTCAAGGTTAGCTTAGGGTCACTCGTGATCCTAGTTCTCGTGTTACGTCAAGCGGGTAACCTCGGGTAGTGACAAAAACAATGTATGAATAAAAGCCTCTAACTAACTAGAGATGCTGGGACAAACCCCCAGCTAACTCTAGCAAAACTGAAACTAAAATGAAAGACTGAATATAGAAACATGTAAGTCGTGTTCGAAAAATGAGGACTCACCGCTGATATTGCTGAACACGAACCGATCTCCGCGTGATCTGAATACTGAGGACTTGAACCTACCTCAAGAGAAGAGGTAGCGTAGAGTATGTATCAGTAGTTGAAAGTTTCTGAGCATGCATGACTGATAACGTTCAAATATACTTCTTGAAAAGAAATATAAACTATCGTATGCAATATATTACCCAACTATGAGTCGGGGTCGATCCCACAGAGAATATGGAAGAATATTGTCAATAGCAAATATTTAACTCGATAGTCGTTATATAAAAATGAGGGGATTTAAATAGAAATAAAATAAAATTAATAAAAAGATAACTTTGAACTAAGTATTTATTTATATTCAGATTATGAAATAACTAGGAATGTGTTCCCCATAAGCTCATAACGCAATAATCCTAATAATAGTAATCTTTATCTAGTGTATTACATGCAAAGTGATAAGTTAGGTATCTCTAAATCCTTGATCCGGCATCTAAAGAATTTCACCCCGCACCTTGATCCGGCTACGTGTGTATAATTACTAACCCTTACCTTTACCTATTAGATAGTATCACACTAAATCTATGTTGATAATTCTTTTCTTGTTAATTACCTCCTTGGTCCGGCAAGTAGTAACAAGGCGAGTTCTAACGTTGGCCACCGTTAAAAAGACTTCTAAACGAAAGAATTATCAATGCATGCAAAACACTATTCAAGAATTGCTTAGTTATTATTCATACTTTGTTAATCGGTTATGGTTCTCACAACCCTAGTTATGAAAGTTAGCTACTCATTATCTCAAAAAAACACAAACAAAATTTATTAAAATAAATATGCTTGTGTTAATCATAAAAAGTTAAGAACAATAGCTAAACTATCTTTTATTAATCACGAATACAAATAAATAATAAAGGAGAAGAAAGAATAAACCACAATTCTCCGGCCTCCACGACGGCTCTTCCAAAGTTCCTAAGCTAGAAGAAAATTTATATTGTGTCTTGTAGCTTGGTTCTCCCCAAATAATTATTTCCATCCCCTATTTATAGATGTAGGAAACTCTAAATAAAATAATTGAGTCCAAACAAATTAGGAAATCAAAACCCGAAAGGAATTGGATTCCTTTTTCTCCGCGTGTAGCTTCCAATTTTGTGCGTGTAACTTCTTTTGATGTTGCTGCCTGATACGTGGACCAGCAGGTAAGTTTTTCTTTCCTTATTTGCATAAAAATTATATTAATATTATCCTAACTTATTTCCATTAAGCTGCCTGCTTGATTTCCTTCTTTAACTTTTCATCTTTAATTTGTTTTAGCTCCAAACATCTCCAATTTTCCATCAATTTAATCCTACAAATAAAATACACAATTTATCACAATCCATAAAATTTATGCTCATAAAGGAAAAATATAAATACTAAATGTGAGGCAAATAATGATTAAAAATATGTATTTTGACCTCACATCAACGACATGACAAAGCTGAACAAATATATATAACTTAACAGAGCATATTGAAGAATAATATAATCTGAACATGATGAATAAAAGTATAGGTTTTTGTTTAAGGGATTTTAGGTTAGGGTTTAGAGCTTATGTTTTTCTAAAAAATTTAGGTCAAGAGTTGTTTTCAATTTAGGGTTGATAAAGATTTTTTAGGATCAATATTGTTTTTACGATATATGAGTTCTAAGGGCTTAGGACATAGGGTGGGTTTTAGATTAAGGAATTTTTTTAGGGTTTTTAAGGTTTGTTTTGTGAATTTTTAGTTTTAGGGTTTTAAAGGTTTTTATTGTTTAGCTCTTCTTAGGATTTCTTAGGGTTTAGGGCTTCTTAGAGTTTCATAAGGCTTAGGGTTGGGGGTTTATCCCTAAGGTTTAGGGTTTAAGCTTTTTAGGGTGTGAGTTTAACATTTAAGGTCTACTAGGTTTTTTTTTTGGGTCATTTAGGGTCTAGGGGCTTAGGGTCTAGTGCTTTAGGTTTAGGCGTTTTCTATGGTTTAGGGTTTTAGGTTTGTTAGGTTTAAGATTTTTTAGAGGTTTTCTAGGGTTAGACTTTATAAAAATAAATTTATTGTTTTCTAGGGTTTTGGGTTTCAATTTTATTGTTGTTTTTTAATGTTTATATTTTCTTAGGATTTAGGATTTCTTTGGGTTTAGGGCTTCTTAGAGTTTCATAAGGCTTAGGGTTGGGGGTTTATCCCTAAGGTTTAGGGTTTAAGTTTCTTAGGGTTTGAGTTTAACATTTAAGGTCTCCTAGGTTTTTTTTTGGGTCATTTAGGGTGTAGGTGTTTAGGGTTTCACTACAAGAAATATAACTTTTAACGACCATTTTTTAACGAAGGGACGTGAATTCCGTCGTTATAAATATAATTTCAACGACCAATTGTTTTCCCGATCGTTAAAGCTAATTTTAGCTCAATATTAGCCTCGAGATAATATCTTATCATAACAGCCGATCGTTAAAAAATAATTAATCAATAAAACACCTACTAAACTTTCTCTGATTTTCTTTTCCCCAATATACCCTCCCACGTCTGAAAAAAAATAAACCCACGCTTCCATTAACACAAACAGAGTTTCATATTGTAGAACGTCTCGTCTTCTGCGTCACCATCATGTTCATCCAGTTTCTGGGAGAAAATTAAATTTATCGACTATCTCGATAACAATCGTTCATCTAGTTTCTTTTCAAGAAAAGGTTTGAATTTTTACCCTTTTTGTATGTTAAATTTTGTTCAAGTAAATAGGGTTATTCGCACTTGTAAGTATATCAATGTTTCTGTTGGTGGGTTATTCCTTAAGAATATTTTCATTGTCGATTTCAATTATCCTTATGTGGGTTAAAGAAATTCTAAATTATCTTAATATTAGTTTTTAAAAAACTGTGACATGGTCAATTTTGATATACAATCCCAAAAATCATCTTTATCGACTTTATGGAATCATCATTGGAGTCTCTCAATGTTAAGAAATTTGTTGATAAACATGCTTCTTATATTCTGTAAATGGTTAATTTGTATAATTTGCAGTGGATCCGCTTTATCATCAGACATGAGCTCTCTTTGATTAAGATGATGTGAATGGTCGTTTGTTGAATAACCTAGGAATCTATGGTAATTGTTGTTCCCATTTTGATTCATTTGAGATACCTAGGTTGTCTGTACCAGAAGCAATTCTACATGATAAAATAAAGTTCATTGATATATGGTTTGCTAAGGGTTTGTACCTTCAAATTTATGTGGTTTGGGTTTTTTTTTCAATTAGATGTTTAACTTTTTCTTTATATGTGATCCACTATCAATCGATTGTTATAAATCTATTTTTACAGTATAGATTTTGTTGAAGGAATGATGTTGAATATACCTAAAAAGGACGAGATATCGTCAAGTATGAGCCATAAAATTTATCAATTTAGTGGAGAGATGTTGGTACGAGCTAAAATAGGTTTTCTTGACAAAATTTTACCCGACTAAAATTCTAACTCATTAAGCCTATGTGTGGATAAGATTACATTGACCTCTCAACGTTATGTAAAAGACCTCTCTCCATCAATTTGCTCAACAGATAGGGCTTGTATTCATCGGTGTGACAGTGGCAACACAATAGCTCTAGTGAGTATAAATTCCTTGCTTCTCGGTTATTGATTTATCTTTCTATTTATTGTTCTTCGTTTGATGTCTAGTTTTTATTCCCTAGAAGATTATTCACAAACGATCTTATAGAATTTGAAATTTGTGCATTTTAGATTTGTATAATTTTATTCAGAAAATTAGTTGTTCTATCCATATAAAGTTATTGGGAACATCAGCAAAAGAATCATCCATGTAGAGAAAATTTGTAATTTTGGCGATTGCATAGTAATTTAAACTTCAGTTTTTATAGCCCAAGACAGAAGGTTGTATATCTATATTTTTTTCTTTGAAAGACTTAAATGATTGTCATTTGTGCAAAACATTTGCATAATATGTGTTTATTTTGAATTGTTGTGATGGTTTAAGAAGCAAATGGTTGCTGCATTTTGGCCAAATGTTCTACAGTTCTGAACCAAATTGCTATCGAATTTTGGGCTGTTCTATTGCTACATTTTTTGCCAGATTAAAGTCAATTGCTTCTATATGTTGAGTTACACTTGTTGCACTTTAAGTCAGCCAACTGCTACCTTTTTGCCAAAAAAAATTACTCCTATAAATGCTGAACTTTGGGAAGAATTGGAGGCTGAAGGGCCGTTGCATTTTAGCTAAACTAATGTTGCATTTTGAGCAGATTTGATTTAATTGCTGCTGCTTTTTTCGGGCAAAAACTGCTGCACTTGATGCAGATTTGTTGCTACTATTTTGGTGCCAATTTTATACTATATGTGATTAAGTAGCTGCTGCATTTTTTAGGCAATAAAAAAGAATATGTTCATAATTTATCTATCTCGTTCATATTTATGTGCATTTAAAAAGTGAATATATCAAAGAACTTGCTGAAACTTTATCTATAAAAATAATTGAATAGTGTTATAAATTCATTATGGTCTACGACATAAGAATGAATCAACTGCTTAATTAAGTCATTTGACATTTTTAAACTTGAAACTGGAACATTCTATGTTTGGATCTCTCAGTATCCAATAGCAGAGGGAGATTAATCTTCTTCTCTTAACGACTAGAGTAAATAATTTTTTTAGTTTAGATATAAATTTACTTTTGTCTGTTTTTGTAGCATTATCCATTTTGCTAGGAAAAAATACTACAAAATGGTGTAGAGTATTAAATATTGAATGATGTAGCACTCGTGGTGTTTTAACCTTTGTATACTAGCACACCAATAGTTTCGAAACTTAAACACTTCAACTCTTGTTGTATTTAGCTTGCGGATTTCATGTAGCAACATTTGTTAATTCTTAACTTCTTTTTTACTCCATTTAGAGGCATATTTATGGGTCTTTCACTTAATTATACCATCCCTCAAAGAGCATAAACTAAATAAGTTTGACTTGGGAAGCCTTATATCCTTATCTACTCTATTTTGGTCATGTGCTACTAGAAAGAACCCTTAAAAAGTTTCTTCCTTGGATGCAGAAATGGTTTGCTAGAATTGTTCAAAGCATCATTTTGATCAAAAGCAGATTTAAGGTTGTAGTAATGAGTGCACAACACATAAAGGCTCTTTCTTAGTTGGTTCTTATTGAAAAGAGATTTGTCTCTTTATTAAATTCATCAGGTATATAATTTCAAGTTTTCTTATCAAGAAAATTGTTCGATTGGTTCCCCAGCTTAATTTACTCAACAACAAGGTCAACAAAAACCTTGTCTAGGGAGGGTGTCCATCTTGTTCTCAGGGTTCTTGTTTAAGTTGAATTTTCTTAGCTTCGGAATCCATAGTTGATAATAGAGGTACCAGCGACAACAAAGATTGTCCTCATCTGCCTAACCTGCTAAGCTCAACCTCAAAACAACCTAGTATCGAGAAGTGTGGTACCTACCTCAAGTTGGATGCATTCTTTTGAGGTAATTATATTTCTTATTAATGAGCATTTATCTGTTGTAGGATTTGTCCAGAAAAGATACAAAATTTTCTTCTTTCTTGTTTGTTATGGCAATTTCCTTTTGACTTGATTGAAAGATGAATTAAGAAATATATATAAAATAAGGTTCATGTCAATGAAGTACTTCAAAGAGATTCAGAAAGTTAAGTTGTACAGGTTCCTAATTTACTATATGACTAGTGAACTATATATCAACATCATTTTGGAAAACAGTGGATATAGAGAAAAGGTCGTAAAACACCTTCGTTACTGTATGTAGCTTGTGACATAACTTTTGGTAGCAATTTCTGAAAAATATCCTTCTGGGAAACAGATGCTATAAGACATGCTAGACCCTCAACTCAAAAAAATGGATACACACTGCTTGTCTCAAGTTATTTATTAATCCTTTAATTGTATAGCCACATTAGACCGTACGTTTCTAATTTTTTTATTTGTTTTTTGAGTATTTCAGTTTATTCCCTGCTCACTGATTTCTGTTGAAGTTGTTTTAGTCGCCTGCTCTGAAGTTAATACTTGAATATTTATTCCTCATTTTGGTATTTGCTTTCTTATTCATCAATTTTGATTTTAGGGAAAAAGTAGCATTTATTAATATACTAACATGAACTTTTTCTTTTTACAGATCAATAATTTGGAGTGTTAAAAACCTATCCACGAAGAAAGTGCAAATCAAGTATCAACAACTAAAATATTCAAGAACCGGTTAAAGACCAGAGAAACCTATTCAATATTTTATTAGTTGTTTAAATATGTTTTCATTGGTGCATAATCTTTATAATTGTTATGTGTTGAATAAATGTCATAAATTTGATAGATGTGTTTTTAATAATGTTATGATTTAGTTTTTTGTAATTTATGAAATTTTATATGAATTCTGATATTTTTTTATAAGTTTTTGGTTTAGTTTTATACATTTTTATTATAATTGGATTTTGGTTTGAAAGCATACCGACAATTAGAGAATGTAATTTCTTTCACTAAAAGAACTAAGATTGAACAGTTTTACTACTGTAAAAAAATGTTAGTAACGATCGGAATGATAGTTCACGAAAGGAAATGTTGATCGCTAGAGATATTTATAACGATCGGAATGCTAATTCACGAAAGGAAATGTTGGTCGCTAAACATATATATAATGACTGGATTTCTTGCTGTCGCTAAAGGTATTTAACGACCGGATTTGGAATCCAGTCGTTAACTTTTAACGACGGAGCTTTTAGCGACCGGTGACGACCATTTGTTTTCGATCGTTATAGATTAATAACGACCGGTACAGGACCTTTAGCGACCAAAATTTCTCTCGCTAAAAGTTATTTTTCTTGTAGTGGTTTAGTGTTTTAGGTTTAGGGTTTTTCTAGAATAGGGTTTAGGTTTGTTAGGTTTAAGATTTTTTAGGATTTAGGGTTTAGGATCTTAGGTTTTAGGGTATTAGGGTTTACAACGGTTTAAGGTTTAGAGTTTCTTAGGGTTTCTTCGTTTAGGTTTTAGGGATTCGGATTTTAGGTTAAGTGTTTTTTAGAGTTTATGGTTTTTTTTAGGTTTATGATTTTTATGATTAAGGTTTTTAAATGTTTTAGGGTTTCTTAGGTTTTTCTAAGAATTTGGATTTCTTAAGATCTAGGATTACGTAAGCCTAATATAATTAGGGTTTTTTTTATAGGACATAAGGTTTTAAAGGGATTTTTTTTTCCTCGGGTTAATAGTTTTAAGGTGTTTAAATGGATTTTAGGGTGTAGCATTTCTTAAAATTCCATATGGTTTGGGGTTTAAGGTTTAGCCCTATGATTTAGAGTTAAGGATTTAGAGTTTCTTAGGGTATATTATTTAGTGTTTAGGATTTCTTAGGGTTTGGTTTTTTTAAGGGTTTTTAGGATTTAGGGTTTTGGGCTTAAGATTTTCTAGGGTTTTATTAGGTTTAGAGGAATTTTCAGGTTTAGAGTTTTAAGGTGTTTAGGATTTTTATGGTTTGTTAATGATTAAGGGGTTTTGAGATCTTACAGATTTTATAGGGTTTTTAGGGTTTACGGTTTTAAAAGTTTTTTAGGTTTTTTTTTTATTTCTTACAGTTTAGGGTTTCTTAAGGTTTAGCTCTAAGGTTTAGGGTTTATTTGGGTATAAGGTCTAAGTTTTTATTTAAGGGTTTTTAAGGTTTAGGGCTTATGTTTTTGTTGAATTTTTTAGGTTTAGAGTTTTTTTAGGTTTAGGGTTTTACAAGGGGTATTCAGGATTGTTATGATTTCCTACGGTTTAGGGGTTCTTAGGGCTTAGAATTTCTTTGGGTTAAGGGCTTAGGATTTTAAATTTAGGGTTTTTAGGGGTTACGGGTTTTAGAATTTCTTTCGGTTAAGGGCTTAGGATTTTTAATTTAGGGTTTTTAGGGGTTACGGGTTTTAAGGGTGTTTTTAGGTTTAGTATTTTTAAAGGTGTTTTGAGGCTTTATGATTTCTTAGGCTTTAGGGTTTGTTCGTGTTTCACAAGTCTTGAGGTTTAGGGGTTTTCCTAAGGTCTAGGGTTTAGTGTTTCTTAGGGTTTAGGATTTTAAAAGGGGTTTTCAAGATTGTTCTGATTTCTTACGATTTAGGGGTTCTTAAGGCTTATGGATTCTTTGGGTTAAGGGCTTAGGATTTTAAATTTAGGGTTTTTAGGGGTTACGGGTTTTAACGGTGTTTTAGGTTTAGTACTTTTAAAGGTGATTTTAGGCTTTAAGGATTTCTTAGGCTTTAGGGTTTGTTGGTGTTTCATAAGTCTTGGGGTTTCCCTAAGGTTTAGGGTTTGGTGTTACTTAGGGTTTAGGATTTCTTAGAGGTTTTAGATTTCTTAGATTTTTGGCTTTTAAAGGTGTTGAGCTAATATTCTTCTGATATGCCAGCTCAAGGTTAGCTTGGGGTCACTCGTGATCCTAGGTCTCGTGTTACGTCAAGCGGGTAACCTCGGGGAGTGAAAAAAACAATGTATGAATAAAAGCATCTAACTAACTAGAGATGCTGGGACAAGCCCCCAGCTAACTCTAGCAAAACTGAAACTAAAATGAAAGACTGAATATAAAAACATGTAAATCGTCCTCGAAAATCGAGGACTCACCGCTGATATTGCTGAATACGGATCGGGAACCGATCTCCGCGTGATCTGAATTCTGAGGACCTGAACCTACATCAAGAGAAGAGGTTTAGGGTTTCTTTGGGTCTAGGGTCTAGGTTTTTATTTAAGGGTTTTTAAGGTTTAGGGCTTAAGTTTTTGTAGAATATTTTAGGTTTAGGATTTTATAAGGGGTTTTCAAGATTGTTATGATTTCCTACGGTTTAGGGGTTCTTAAGGCTTAGGGTTTCTTTGGGTTAAGGGCTTAGGATTTTAAATTTAGGGTTTTTAGGTGTTACGGGTTTTAAGGGTGTTTTTAGGCTTAGTATTTTTAAGGAGGTTTTTAGGCTTTAGGATTTCTTAGGCTTTAGGGTTTGTTCGTGTTTCACAAGTCTTGAGGTTTAGGGGTTTCCCTAAGGTTTATGGTTTAGTGTTTCTTAGGGTTTAGGGTTTCTTAGGGGTTTTAGATTTCTTAGATTTTAGGCTTTTAAAGGTGTTGATCTAATATGCTTATGATATGCCAGCTCAAGGTTAGCTTGGGGTCACTCGTGATCCTAGGTCTCGTGTTACGTCAAGCGGGTAACCTCGGGGAGTGACAAAAACAATTTATGAATAAAAGCATCTAACTAACTAGAGATGCTGGGACAAGCCCCCAGCTAAGTTTAGCAAAACTGAAACTAAAATGAAAGACTGAATATAAAAACATGTAAATCGTCCTCGACAACCGATCTCCGCGTGATCTGAATGCTGAGGAACTGAACCTACATCAAGAGAAGAGGTAGCGTAGAGCATGTATCAGCAGTTGAAAGATTCTGAGCATGCATGACATGACAAAGCTGAACAAATATATATAACTTAACAGAGCATATTGAAGAATAGTATAATCTGAACATGATGAATAAGAGTTTAGGTTTTTGTTTAAGGGATTTTAGGTTAGGGTTTAGAGCTTAAGTTTTTCAAAATTTTTTCCTGCACCTACATCAAGAGAATAGGTAGCGTAGAGTATGTATCAGCAGTTGAAAGATTCTGAGCATGCATGACATGACAAAGCTGAACAAATATATATAACTTAACAGAGCATATTGAAGAATAGTATAATCTGAACATGATGAATAAGAGTTTAGGTTTTTGTTTAAGGGATTTTAGGTTAGGGTTTAGAGCTTAAGTTTTTCAAAATTTTTTAGGTCAAGAGTTGTTTTCAATTTAGGATTGATAAAGATTTTTTAGGATCAATATTGTTTTTTACGATATATGAGTTCTAAGGGCTTAGGACATAGGGTGGGTTTTAGATTAAGGAATTTTTTTAGGGTTTTTAAGGTTTGTTTTGTGAATTTTTAGTTTTAGGGTTTTAAAGGTTTTTATTGTTTAGCTCTTCTTAAGATTTCTTAGGGTTTAGGGCTTCTTAGAG
>NW_006239978.1:0-169 GCF_000226075.1 Solanum tuberosum
GGGAAGGAATGGGAAGGATTGGCGTCTTTGGCGCTCTGAGAGGCCCGGGGCGCCAGCCCTCAAAGCTCAGAAGGCCTGGTGGGGCACTCTGCATGGCACGCCGCCCCAAGGGTGGAAGCTCAGAATCCCTTTTGGGGCGCGCTGGCTAGCGCGACGCCCCAGCCTTTTT
>NW_006239978.1:548-3377 GCF_000226075.1 Solanum tuberosum
GGGAAAAGACCAAAATGCCCTTAAAATTTCCGGACGGATTCCCTGCCAACTGCCCAACTTTGAAACGACATAACTCAGTCATACGAACTCGGAATCGAGCAAACTCGGCAGCGTTGGAAATATCATTCGAAGAGATTTCCAAACATAACTGGAAATTCACCTAACTCATCCTGAGGTAGGAGTTATGACTTCTCAAAGTTGACCAAAAACTCCTTTTTTTCCATACTTAACCAAATTTCCAGATTTTGAATTCTTTCCAAAATTGACTATTTCAAATTTCCACTTTCTTCATAGTTATTTCAACTTACACAATGTTACAATATCTCCCCCTTGGGAACATTCGTCCTCGAATGAGATTACTCTAACTAGGCTAAGGGTGTAACATCAACTCAAACTCCCAACAAGCAATCATGCAAACAACAACAACAACATGCTCACTATAATTTAAAGAGCACTAAGAAGGAAATTAGTACCTTGATCTACATTTCCTCCGGATTTAAAGAGATATGGATATCTCTTCTTCATGTCCTCTTCGGCTTCCCAAGTAGCTTCCTCAATAAATTGGTTCCTCCAAAGGACCTTGACTGATGCTACATCTTTCGTTCTCAACCTACGAACTTGGCGATCTAAAATCTGAACAGGAATCTCCTCATAAGATAAGCTATCCTTGAACCTAATACTTTCAGTTGGTAGGATCAATGAAGGATCACCTATGCACTTCTTCAACATAAAGATATGAAATATCAGATGAACCGCTGCTAATTCCTGTGGTAGCTCCAACTCATAAGCAACATTGCCAATCCTCTTGGCTATGCGGTAAGGTCCAATATACTGGGGACTAAGTTTCCCCTTCTTACCAAACCTCATAACCCCCTTCATGGGTGAAACTTTCAAATATACCCAATCATCTACTTCAAACTCTAACGCCATTTTCCTAACATCAGTGTAGGATTTTTGACGACTCTGTGCCATTTTCAACCTCTCTTGAATCACTTTCACCTTCTCCGTATCTTGGTGAACTAAATCTGGTCCTATCAACCCTGCTTCACTAACTTCAAACCATCCAATAGGAGATCTACATCTTCTCCCATAAAGAGCTTCATATGGAGCCATCTGGATGCTAGAGTGATAACTGTTATTATAGGCAAACTCAATAAGAGGTAGGTGGTCATCCCAACTCCCTTTGAAATCGATTACACAAGCTCTCAACATATCTTCTAAAGTCTGAATAGTGCGCTCTGCTTGCTCATCAGTCTGAGGATGAAAGGCAGTGCTTAAGTTCACCTTTTTACCCAAGCCTTTCTGAAAAGATTTCCAGAACTGTGCAGTAAACTGTGCACCTCTATCTAAAATAATGGAGACTGGGACTCCATGAAGTCTCACTATCTCTTGAATATATAACCTTGCATAATCTTCTGCTGAATAGGTAGTCTTTACCAGTAGAAAATGGGCTGACTTTGTCATTCTGTCGATAATTACCCAAATAGAATCATGTTGTCTGCAAGACCTTGGTAACCCTGTGAAATCCATATTGATCATCTCCCACTTCCATTCTGGAAGTTCTATCTTTTGAGCCAAACCACCGAGACCTTTGGTGTTCAACTTTCACTTGCTGGCAATTTGGACATTTAGCAACAAATTCAGCAATGCTTTTCTTCATGCTATTCCACCAATAAACTTCTCTCAAGTCACGATACATCTTTGTGGAACCCGGATGAATGGAATATCTTGATCTATGAGCTTCCTCCATAATCTTCTCTTGGAGTCCATCCACCATAGGTACACACAATCTACCTTGATATCTCAATACACCATCTCCTACTTGTTCAAAAGCTAATACCTTTTGCTTTTGAACATTTGCCTTCAACTCAAGCAAAATGGGATCTTGGTCTTGTTTCTCTTTCACTTCTAACACTAATGATGACTCGTCTCCGCTCGTCACTTCTATTCCTCCTTCTGCAGAATCTATAAGTCTGACTCCCAGGCGTGCCAGTCTATGCACATCTTTTGCTAACTCTCTCTTTCCTTCTTCAATATGGGCGATGCTACCCATAGACAACCTGCTTAAAGAATCTGCAACAACATTAGCCTTACCTGGGTGGTAAAGAATACTCAGGTCATAATCCTTGAGTAAATCTAACCACCTCCTCACTCTGAGATTAAGATCTTTCTGAGTGAGCACATATTGAAGACTCTTATGATCAGTAAATACATCAACATGCACACCATACAAGTAATGACGCCATATCTTCAAAGCGAATATTACAACAGCCAACTCTAAGTAATGGGTTGGGTAGTTCTTCTCATGAACCTTCAACTGTCTGGAGGCATAAGCTATAACCTTGCCATTCTGCATTAATACACAACCCAAACCAACTCTAGATGCATCACAATACACCACAAAACCTTGAGTACCTTCTGGTAAAGTCAAAACTGGAGCAGTAATCAACCTCTTTTTCAATTCCTGAAAGCTTTTCTCACAAGCTTCAGACCATTGAAATTTCACTATCTTCTGAGTCAACTTGGTCAAAGGAGATGCAATAGACGAGAACCCCTCAACAAACCTTCTATAATAGCCAGCTAAACTCAAGAAACTCCTAATTTCAGTTGGAGACGTGGGTCTAGGCCAATTCTGCACTGCCTCAATTTTCTGAGTATCAACTTTAATTCCATCACCAAACACAATGTGGCCAAAGAATGCCACAGACTCAAGCCAAAACTCACACTTAGAAAAGTTGACATACAACTCCTTACCTTTCAAAGTCTGAAGAACTATTCTGAGATGGCTAGCATGACCTTCCTCATTCCTCGAATAGATTAGAATGTCAT
>NW_006239978.1:4353-6467 GCF_000226075.1 Solanum tuberosum
TCTCCTTCGTCGGTACCAGAAGTAGCTCCTCTAGGTGCCGTCCTGTCTGGGGGAGCAACTGATGAAGATTGGGCCCTACTGCCTAGATTTCCACTACCTTGCTTATTCTTAGGGCACTCCTTCATGAAGTGACCCTCTTGTCCACACTTAAAACAACATGTCTGGCCATCACAACATTTACCTGGGTGGGTTCTACCATACCTAGCACAAGCAGGAAACAAACTACCTCCTTGTGCCACACTACCTGAAGACTGCGCTGGTCTAGCCTTGAAATCCTTAGAATTCTGACCATTATGTTCACCTCTGTATCTGGGTGCAGGTGCTCTACCAGATGATGGAGCAGGTCCCTTTTGCCTCTGCTGAAAGGATGAACGGTTCGCATTACCTTTCTGCTGCCCGGGCTTATTATCGGTCTTAGCTTTCTTATTTCTGAACTCTTCCCTGTCCCTTAACTTCTCTTTTTTAACCTGCTGCACATAAACCATCAACCTTGATATGTCCATGTCCCCAATAAGCATTGCAGCCCTACCTTCCTTACTCGACAGACGAGACAGCCCAGCAAGAAACAAACTCATTCTACTCCTCATGTCGGCAACCATCTCTGGAGCATAACGGGACAGTTGGGTGAACTTCAACCCGTACTCATGAACACTCATAGACTCCTACTTAAGTGTGACGAACTCACGTACCTTGGCCTCTTTCAATTCTCAAGGAAAGAAACGCCCCAAGAAAGCTTCCTCAAAACAGGCCCAACTCGCAGGTGGTGCACCCTCAGCTCTGCCCCCTTTCCACTGGCCGAACCAAGTTCTAGCAACATCCTTCAATTGATATGTAGCTATTTCAACCCGCTCAGTATCTGCCACATGCATCACATCAAAAAATTTCTTCAGCTCTTCAATGAAGTTCTCTGGATCCTCAGTAGTGCTCGAACCCATGAAACTCGGAGGATTCATCCCCAAGAACTCACGAATCCTTAAAGTGTCAGCTCCTTCATGCCGAGCTCCCCTTTGCTGACCCATCTGGTTAGTTACAGCTTGACTCAGTATTCTAATTGCTTCTCTGAACTCAGCATTAGTAACTTCCCCTTGATGTTGCCCTTCAGGTGCATAAGGTAACTCTTGCTCCTCAACATAACGTCTAGGAGGACACCCTATGCCAACTCTTTGTGGAGGCATGATTATCTGAAAACACGCGCAAGCACGAATAAAAAAGAAACTTTATAGAGATAAACTCTAACGCATGAGATGAGTGTGAAAAAAGTGAGAAATCTTCCTAAATGTTGCAGCTTCCTAATTATAGATATGGTGCGCTTCACACCAATAACTAGGACTCTACAAACACGGCTTCATAGACTCCCTAGGACTCTTGAACTCTGGGCTCTGATACCAAGTTTGTCACTCCCCGAACCTACACCCTGGGCAGGACTGGCACTCGAAGACCATTGCTGGCCCCAAGTGAACCCTTGGCCTGGTTTAGTTAACTCAGCGGAAAACTTAACTCAACAGAATAACTCTATGCAATGAAAGGTCATAAAACAACCCAACTGATAAAATCTTGGCCAAAAAGGTAACTCGAGTCTCAAAATAGAATATTTATTTATATACATAGATGAGAGACTCAATACTAACTGACTGACTGACTGTCTATGAAGCCTCTATAACACTGAGATGGATGTTGGGACAGACCACGCAATATCCTAATAAAATAAAACTAAGAGAACAAAATAACCGAGTCCTCCGGAATGCAAAGAGGCTCACCACTGACTCTGGAGTGCTCAGCTGGATCAACGGCTTGCTGGATGCTGATCCTGGGTACCTGCGTTTGCATCATCAAAAGATGCAGGCCAACTGGCATCAGTACATTGAATGTACGAGTATGCGAGATGGAAAGCTAAACCACAACTTAAGCTTGAAAGGAGTACAAGAGAACAATTAGCTCTGATCGACTCATGAATGACTGAACTCAAAAGTAAAGCAAGAAGACACATGCAATACATAAAGCTTGATAAACATTATAAGCAACTTAGTTCGTTAAGCATATAGCAATAACAAACTCAACTTTACTTATATAAAAGTAATATAACTTTAGTGGGAGATTCTTTAACCGACAACCAC
>NW_006239978.1:6765-9982 GCF_000226075.1 Solanum tuberosum
ATACTCTTTACTTAACTTGAAACTATATACTCTTTACTTAACTTGAAACTTGAGCCTTAAAACGAGTTAAAACGTTCAATAAAGACTCTTGAAAAACTTTAAAGACTTGCTTTGACTTACTTCTTAACTTCTAAGCTTGACTCTAACTTCACTTGACTTTGATCCTAACTTTCTTCAAATTGGATTACGGATTCAAGGGTAATGATCTCATGTTTATGGATGAGTTCGGGATGTCTAGATGTACCTTAGAGTTTTGAAAACAACTATAAAACATAGGTACATTACCAAGGATCATGTATGAAAAAGTGGGGAAGGAATGGGAAGGATTGGCGTCTTTGGCGCTCTAAGAGGCACGGGGTGCCAGCCCTCAAAGCTCAGAAGGCCTGGTGGGGAACTCTGTATGGCGCGCCGCCCCAAGGGTGGAAGTTCAGAATCCCTTTTGGGGAGCGCTGGCTGGCGCGACGCCCCAACCTTTTTCCCCGAAAATCTGACTTTTCTCCTTTGTTTTCCCCAACTCTAAACCTTCTTAACTTCAAAGGTTCAAGCCCCAAACACTTAGAATCATAAACCCTTAATATACAATAGATTTAACTCGAAATCACAACCGGAACATGCACCAAACCAACAAGAAACTTTAACAACACAACCACAACTTCAACAAACACAACCAATCTTTTCTCGTAATTAAAACGAGTTTGGCGTGTGGGGGAATGAACCAACCCAAAAGTATGATCTCACATACCTTAATAGGGATCACCCCCGACGAAAAGCACGACGATCTTGACGAATCCCTTACTTCTTCTTCCCTTTCTCCTCTTCTTTCTCTCTTCTCTCAAAAGCCCTAACTCTCACTTTAAAAAGGAAAAATTGATTTAAAATTAGTCTAAAACCTTAATATAACCAAAAGAAATGGTTAGGGAAAAGACCAAAATACCCTTACAAATTTGGACTAAACTCCCCTGTGCCAATAGCCCAACTTCCAAAGGGCATAACTCACTCATATGAACTCGGAATCGAGCAAACTCGGTGGCGTTGGAAAGATCATTCCAAGAGCTTATGACTGCTCAAATTTGACCAAAAGCTCATTTTTTTCTCATACTTAACCAAATTTCCAGATTTTGAATTTTTTCCAAAAATGACTATTTCAAATTTCCAGCTTCTTCATAGTTATTTCAACTTACACGATGTTACAAGAAAAGTCACAACTCTTTGGAAAAGTTACAACCCTTTGGAAAGGTCACAACCTTTCATAAAAGTCGCAACTTTTCGTAGAAGTTGCAACTCATAAAAGTCACAACTTTTCATGAAAGAGGAAGGCTAGTTTTGGAAATATAATAAATTAAAAGGGAATATTGGTTTGTGGTGGCACCACGTAGGCGGGTCTAGGGTTCCCTCTTATATATGTATATATGATTTTTAAAAAAGAGTTGATGATGTGAAGGAGATTGAAGATGGCAGTGCTCCTTTGCCTCATATACCAGAGTCAAAGGAACATTTCCCGACACAATCTCTTATACATCTTCAACTAATTCTTTATATTATCAAAGACCATATAAAGAGTTCGTTTTCCCATCCCACAAACGATGTGGGACTCCAATAATAATGTTGCAATCTTCACAAATCATTGATTACTATATATGTCGAGGAAATTCTCAAATACACTTTCCTCCTCAATCGGTGCTTGCTTCTTTCCAGATCTACAAGAAAGGCTGGAGCATGAAAGGTAATTTTGTTCTTGATAATATATGGAACTTATGTTTTTATTTGGCATATATTTGAGTGTTAGAATTTCAAGAACAAAAAGATATTAAGACAAACATGACTGAAATTTTCGCATGTTTTTACACGCATTTCGTCCATACATGACTAAAGAACATATATACATGAAAAATGCAAATCTATGTGATTTAAATTTGGCAAATACATAAATTTGCACTTTAACTTGGGAAATCTATGAACTCCAACTTTGAATGTGCACAAGTAGGCACTTAAATTTGTATTAAATTGAACAAGTAGACACATGCATAATACGTGGAATAATACACAAAGGACGTCACATAGAAATAATTTGATAGTGTAGGACGCATATCAGTAGAGACATATAACTCACCTTTTACCGAGAGATCACATCAAAATGTAGTTGGACACCAAATAAAGAACTGAACACAAAAATCAAGAAACTTAAAGGTTATCTAGAATGTTGACTCTTCGTTTTCTCTATTGCAGCTTAGATTGTTGATTTTGTGTGAGTATATTGCATTGAGTAAAACTCATCCAGGTGTACGTGGAAAGAAAAGAGACAAGATGCCCTCGAGACTAGGAAGAGGAAGAGAAAATAGTACAATCGAATCTCAAGCCGATGACGTGTACAAGAAGACAAGAGAAGACAAGTTTTTAGGAGATTCAGTTGTGTAGATCAATCTACGGACCGTCAATGGACACCGTGGTTCCACACTTGGTCATATTTCCCTGAATTGTCCTCAATACCTTGCCTTTTGATCTACGGTCATGACCTACGGACCGTGAATGGACCTACGGTCCGTAGATCACCTCCGTCAATGCCATGTTTCTGCATTTCTTATTGTACCTATGTTTCCAAGTTGTTTCCAACACTTCAAGTTGCGTTTAAATGTCTAGAACTCATTCATAACAAGTGATTATATCCCTTGAATCCATAATTCAATTCAAGGCGAGTTAGAATCAAGTTAAAGAGAAGTTAGAGTCAAGTCAAGCAAGGTTAAGAAGTTAGTTCAAGCAAGTTTTCAAAGTTGTTCGAGAGTCTTTATTGAACGTTTTTACTTCATTCTAAGGCTCAAGTTGCAAGTCAAGTAAAGAGTTTAAAGTTGAGTTCATTTCTCAAAGTTATTAGGGAACTATGTATTCCCAAAGAAGTTTTTAAAGAAATGTTTTTACATTTAAACAAGGTTGGAAACTGAGATTTCCAAAGGAGCCTTCGGGCCAGATTTTCAGAAAAAGAGTTATCGTTTTCTAAATGAAGCAAGGTTGGAAACTGAGATTTCCAAAGGAGCCTTCGGGCCAGATTTTCAGAAAAAGAGTTATCGTTTTCTAAATGAAGCAAGGTTGGAAACTGAGATTTCCAAAGGAGCCTTCGGGCCAGATTTTCAGAAAAAGAGTTATCGTTTTCTAAATGAAGCAAGGTTGGAAACTGAGATTTCCAAAGGAGCCTTCGGGCCAGATTTTCAGAAAAAGAGTTATC
>NW_006239978.1:10720-27636 GCF_000226075.1 Solanum tuberosum
CCAGGGTGTAGGCTCGGGGCGTGACAAGAATGCTCAGTCAGGTTGTGACCAATCAATCTGGGCAGCAGAGAGGAGCTCGACAAGAAGAGGCTGACACTTCAAGGATTCGCGAGTTCCTGATAATGAATCCCCCAAATTTCATTGGTTCGAGCACTGCAGAGGACCCAGAGAACTTCATTGAGGAACTGAAAAATGTGTTTGATGTGATGCATGTTGCTGATATTGCGACAGTTGAGCTAGTTGCATATCAGATGAAGAATGCAAGGACTTGGTTTGATCAGTGGAAAGGGGGTAGAGCTGAGGATGCACCACATACGAGTTGGGCATATTTTGAAGAGGCTTTCTTGGGGCGTTTCTTTCCCCAGGAACTGAAAGAGACCAAGGTACGTGAGTTCCTCACACTTAAGCAAGATTCCTTGAGTGTGCATGAGTATGGGTTGAAGTTCACCCAATTATCCCGATATGCTCCAGAGATGGTTAAGGACATGAGGATTAGAATGAGTTTGTTTGTTGTTGGGTTAGGTCATCTATCAAGCAAAGAGGGCCGAGCAGCAATGCTTATTGGAGACATGGATATTTTGAGGTTGATGGTTTATGTGCAACAAGTAGAGGAAGAGAAGCTGAGGGACAGAGAGGAATTCAACAACAAGAGGGCTAAGACAGGGAATGAGTCTGGGCTGCAGAAGAGTAATGCCAACCGGTCATCCTTGCAACAGAAACAAAAGGGACCTGCTCCTTCATCTGCTAGTGCACCTGCACTTAAGAACAAGGGTGAGTACAATGGTCAGAATTCTAGAGCTAAACTTGCTTATTCCCAGGGTAGTGTGGCGAAGGGGGTAGTAAGCCTCCTGCCTGCGCCAGTGTGGTAGGAACCACTCAGGTATTTGTCGTAAGGGCTCTACTGGTTGTTTCAAGTGTGGTCAGACTGGGCATTTCATGCGAGAGTGTCTAAAGAACAAGCAGGGATGTGGTAATGGGGCAATAGAGCCCAGTCATCTTCAGTTGATCCACCAGACAGAGCTGCACCTAGAGGGGCTACTTCCGATACTGGCGGAGGAGCAAACCGCCTCTATGCGATCACTAGTCGCTAAGAGCAAGAGGATTCGCGAGATGTTGTCACTTGTATGATTCAAGTCTTTGACTTTACTGTTTATGCTTTGCTAGACCCAAGAGCGAGTTTGTCTTTTGTAACTCCTTATGTTGCTATGAATTTTGATGTTATTCCTGAGCAGCTTAGTGAACCATTCAGTATTTCCACACCTGTTGGTGAGTCTATTCTAGCATAGAGAATCTATCGTGATTGTCTTATTTCCGTCAATCACAAGAGTACCATGGCTGATTTAATTGAGTTAGACATGGTAGACTTTGATGTCATTCTTGGTATGGACTGGCTTCATGCCTGTTATGCCTCAGTTGATTGTAGAACTCGAGTAGTCAAGTTTCGATTTCCAAATAAGCCAGTCTTAGAGTGGAAAAGCAGTTCAACAGTGCCTAAGGGTCGATTCATTTCATACCTTAAGGCAAGGAAGTTCGTTTCTAAGGGGTGTGTATATCACTTAGTCCGAGTTAATGACTCAAGTGTTGAAGTACATCTTATTCAGTCAGTGTCAGTAGTGAATGAGTTTCCAAAAGTCTTTCCAGAGGATCTTCCCGGAGTCCCTCCTTAGAGAGAGATAGACTTTGGTATAAATCTTGTTCCAGATACTCGTTCTATATCTATTCCTCCATATAGAATAGCACCAGTAGAGTTGAAAAAGCTCAAAGAACAGTTGAAAGACCTTTTAGAGAAAGGCTTTATTCGACCAAGTGTCTTACCTTGGGGCGCTCTGGTCTTGTTTGTGAGAAAGAAAGATGGTTCCCTTAGGATGTGTATAGATTACCGTCAGTTGAACAAGGTTACCATCAAGAATAAGTATCCTCTTCCGAAAATTGATGATCTTTTCGATCAGCTTCAGGGTGCTTCCTGTTTCACGAAAATTGACCTCAGATCAGGCTATCATCAATTAAGAGTAAGGGAATGTGATAGTCTAAAGACATCTTTCAGAACCAGATATGGTCATTATGAGTTTTTGGTGATGTCCTTTGGGTTGACTAATGCACCAGCAACAATCATGGATCTTATGAATAGAGTCTTCAAACCTTATTTAGATATGTTTGTTATCGTCTTCATTGATGACATACTAATCTATTCAAGGAATGAAGAAGATCATGCTAGCCATCTCAGAATAGTTCTTCAGACTTTGAAAGATAAGGAATTATATGCTAAATTATCTAAGTGTGAATTTTGGCTTGAGTCTGTGGCATTCTTAGGTGATATTGTGTCTGGAGAGGGAATTAAAGTCAATACTCAAAAAATTGAGGCAGTGCAGAATTGGCCTAGACCCACATCTTCAACTGATATTAGGAGCTTCTTGGGTTTGGCTGGCTATTATAGAAGGTTTGTAGAGGGGTTATCATCCATTTCATCACCTTTGACGAAGTTAACTCAGAAAACAGTGATTTCAATGGTCTGAAGGTTGGGAGAAAGGCTTTCAGGAATTGAAGAAGAGGTTGACTACTGCTCCAGTTTTGACCTTACTGGAAGGTACTCAAGGTTTTGTGGTGTATTGTGATGCATCTAGAGTTGGCTTGGGTTGTGTTTTAATGCAGAATGGCAGAGTTATAACTTATGCCTCCAGACAGTTAAAAGTTCATGAGAAGAACTACCCAACCCATGACTTAGAGTTGGCTGTTGTAGTATTTGCTTTGAAGATATGGCGTCACTATTTGTTTGGTGTTCATGTTGATATGTTCACTGATCACAAGAGCTTACAATATGTGTTCACGCAGAGAGAGCTCAATCTCAGACAAAAGAGGTGGTTAGAGTTACTCAAAGATTATGACATGAGTATTCTTTACCACCCAGGTAAGGCTAATATTGTTGCTGATGCCTTAAGCAGGTTGTCTATGGGTAGTACCGCCCATCTTGAGGAAGGGAAGAAAGAACTAGCCAAAGATGTGCACAGACTTGCACGCATGTGAGTCAGACTTATGGATTCCACAGAAGGAGGAATAGTGGTAATGAATGGGGTTGAATCATCACTAGTGTCAGAAGTGAAAGAAAAGCAAGACCAAGATCCCATTTTGCTAGATTTAAAGGAAAATGTTCATAAGCAAATAGTATTAGGTTTTGAACAAGAGGGAGATGGTGTATTGAGATATCAAGGTAGGTTGTGTGTACCAATGGTGGATGAACTCCAAGAGAGGATCATGGAGGAAGCTCATAGCTCCAGATATTCCATTCACCCGGGTTCCACCAAGATGTACCATGACTTGAAAGAAGTGTATTGGTGGAATGGCATGAAGAAGGGCATTACAGAATCTATTGCTAAGTGTCCAAATTGCCAACAAGTGAAAGTAAAGCATCAAAGGCCCAGTGGTTTGGCTCAGAATATAGAACTTCCGGAATGGAAGTGGGAGATGATCAATATGGATTTCATCACAGGCTTGCCAAGGTATCGCAGACAGCATGATTCTATTTGGGTGATTGTCGACAAGATGACAAAATCAGCCCATTTTTTACCGGTAAAGACTACCAACTCAGCAGAAGATTGTGCTAAGCTTTATATTCAAGAGGTGGTAAGACTTCATGGGGTTATAGTCTCCATTATTTCAGATAGGGGTGCACAATTTACTGCACAATTCTGGAAATCTTTTCAGAAAGGTTTAGGTTCAAGGGTGAACTTGAGTATTGCCTTTTATCCTCAAACAGATGGGCAAGCAGAGCGTACTATTTAGACTTTAGAAGATATGTTGAGGGCATGTGTGATTGATTTCAAAGGTAATTGGGATGATCACCTACCTTTAATTGAGTTTTCTTACAACAACAGTTACCACTCTAGCATCCAAATGGCTCCATATGAAGCTCTTTATGGGAGAAGATGCAGATCTCCTATTGGATGGTTTGAAGTTGGTGAAGAAGGGTTGATAGGACCAGATTTAGTTCACCAAGCTATGGAGAAGGTGAAAGTTATTCAAGAGAGGTTGAAAACGGCGCAGAGTCATCAAAAATCCTACACTGATGTTAGGCGAAGGCCGTTAGAGTTCGAAGTAGATGATTGGGTATATCTAAAAGTTTCACCCATGAAGGGTGTTATGAGGTTTGGTAAGAAGGGGAAACTTAGTCCCCGGTATATTGGGCCCTATCGAATATCCAAAAGGATGGGCAATGTAGCTTATGAGTTGGAGCTACCACAAGAGCTAGCAGCGGTTCATCCGGTGTTTCACATCTCCATGTTAAAGAAGTACGTGGGCCATCCTTCATTGATCATACCAACTGAAAATATTGAGATCAAGGATAGCTTATCTTATGAGGAGATTCCCGTCCAAATTCTAGATCGCCAAGTGCGCAAGTTAAGGACAAAAGAGGTAGCATCAGTCAAAGTCCTTTGGAGGAACCAATTCATTGAAGAAGCTACATGGGAAGCTGAAGAGATATCCACATCTCTTTGAATCCGGAGAAAGTGCAGACCAAGGTACTAATTCTCTTCTTAGTACTCATTAAATCATGAGTGAGCATGTTGTTTGTTTGCATTTACTTGTGGGGTGTTTGAACTTGATGTTACCACCCTTAGCCTAGTAAAAGTAATCTCATTCGAGGACGAACGTTTCCAAGGGGGAGATATTGTAACATATCGCAACTTGATATAACTAAGAAGAAGCTTATAATTGGAAATAGTCATTTTTTTTATTTTGAAAGAATAAAAATCTGGAAATTTGTCAAGTTAGGAAAAGTGAGTTTTTGGTCAACTTCAAACGACCATAACTCCTAGCTCAGGAAGAGTTAGGTGTAATTCCAGATATGGTTGAAACTCTATTGGAATGATCTTTCCAACGCCGCCAAGTTTGCGCGATTCCGAGTTCGTATCAACAAGCTATTCCCTTTGGAAGTTGGGCTGCTAGATTAAGGAAATGTCCAATCCGGGATTTTTAAAGGGTATTTTAGTCTTTTCATTACCCTATTATTTTAGTCCATTTTAGGAGTTTAATAAGGGTCAAGACTGAACTAAGTCAGTTTTAGAAAATCAGAATTTTCACGCTAGGTCTAAGGAGAAAGGAGAAGAGAAAAGAGGAAGAAGAAAAGGGCAATTTCATCAAGAACGTTGTTTTCGCTAAGGATTTGCTTCGATCAGGTATGTGAGTCTTTCATAGCGTTGGGTTCATTCACCCACACGCCAAACATGTATCGTTCAGCATAATTCGTCCTAAAAGAGTTTGAGTATTGATGATCTTATTACTTATTCTTGAATTCAATTGTTGTTCTTGAATTGGGATGAATTGAGAAGTTTCTGAGATCGTTACATCGTATTATAGAGTCGTTTTGAATTAGGTTCTTAGGTACATTTGCTGGGTATTTGTATCTAAAAAAGATTTGAGAAAAAGAACCGAGTTTGGGCGAATTGGGGTTGGAAAACGAAGAAGAAATTTCATCGGGCGAAATTTGGCATCAGTGGCGCGTCGCGCGCCTAGCCCCCTGTTTTGAAAATTCTGCTTCACGTCGCGGAGCTGACACGAGGTGTTCTGCCTCAAAAAACATTTTCGGAAACAAAATATAATTACGAATCCGTGTCGCGGACCCACCTTCATATTTTGATTTTCGGTCTTTTCTCATGTTTAGCTATCTAAAATCATTCCTAAACAACTTGCGATATTTCCAGTCACAAATCTTAATCCTTGAATCCATAATTCAATTCAAGGATCAATTAAGAGTCAAGTCAAGAGCAGTTAAGGTCAAAGTCAAGAGAAGTCAAGAGTCAAGTTAAGATAAGTTCTTAAAGTTTATAAAAGTCTTTCACAAATGTTTTAACTTTGTTTTAAGACTTAAGTTTGAGTTCAGTAAAGAGTAAAGTTGAAGTTCTTTTCTTCAAAGAAGTATATGGGGACTATGTATTCCCGAAGAGATTTAAAAATGTTTTTCACATTTTAAATAAGAGCGGAAACTGAGATTTCCAAAGAGCCTTCGGGTTAGTTATCAGAAAAGAGTAATAGCTTTCTAAATGAAGCAAGCAGGGAAACTGAGATTTCCAAGATAGCCTTTGAGCTAAGTTTTTGAGCACTAATCTCAAATCACAGAAAGAAGTATGTTTTTAAAACATAAAGACCTAGTATATTTTTGGGAGTAGTACTGAACACCGATATGGGGGAGAGTTCAGATAACTCACAGCCTCCATAAACCATGTAGCCACCATGGGTAGAAAAAGAGTCATACTTTTTAGATGAACCCTTTTTACATAGACTAGTTGATCCATTAGTAGTTCAGGTCCTATACCTTTGGCCGGGTATTGGATGCGCTGGCAGCATGAGGTAGATCGATTTATCATCACTATAGCTCTTATCTGATGGTTGTCGGTTAGAGAAACTCCCACAGAAGATTATTGTATTTTTATATACATCAGTTTATTGTATTTTTACATACATCTCAGAGTTTTATGTATCCTTGCATACACACAGAGTTGACAACATGTTTTAAATAGCTTTTCTTTATATTGCACTTGTCTTAAATATTTTTATATTGAAATGAGTTTAGTTATGTTGAGTTGAAAAGAGCCAAGGTAAGTGTTTCTTTCAGATTCTCTTTCAAGCCTATGTTGTTTTATCATTCCAACTCGCATACTCGTACATTCAATGTACTGATGCCAGTTGGCCTGCATCGTCTTATGATGCAGACATAGGTAACTAGGATTGTCATTTTAGCGTACCGTTGATCCAGTGAGCAGTTCAGAGTCAGTCGGTGAGCCTCTTTGCATTCCGGAGGAGCTATTTCCATTGCTTTCTAGTTTAGTCCATCGGGATGTTGTAGGGTTTGTCCCAACATCCATCTCAGTTGTTTTAGAGGCTTCATAGACAGACATTCAATTAGTTATTTCAGTTGTCTTTACTTTTCATTTCTTATGTTAAAGACTTGAGTTTGCCTAAATGGCCAGTTGAATATTAGTTTATGAAATTCTAGTTTCTTCATAAATGTTTATGTGATGAGTTAAGTCTTCCGCTGATTTGAGTAAGCCAGGCCAAGGGTTCTCTTGGGGCCAGCAATGGTCTTCGAGTGCCAATCCCGCCCAGGGTGTACGCTCGGAGAGTGACAGAGTTCATGGGATTGCAAACCAACAAGTAAATCCATGCAGGGTTGGGTAGAACAGAGGAACTCTCTCCGTATTGATTGGTTGATATTCCATTTGCATCATCTTTTAGGACTTTCTGATGACCTCGTTTTTGTAATGCTCTTCCTTAGGTCATAATACATGAACTTCATTTATAATAGGAAAAAAAATTCTACATATATAAAGAATATTCATAAAACATTTTATCAATGCGTACAAGGTAATGTGTACTACATATATTATTATGTAAATTTTTACAAACTTATAACAATGTTAAGTTTTATATCAATTGTCACAAAACACAACCTCGCACAATATTCTAAATCCGCTTTTGTTTAGCTCTCCTCTAGTGCTTTTAGATTAAAAAATCATAAATCCATAAAAAAAAAGTTCAAACATTTAAATACCTATATCGGTAGAGACATATAAATCACCTTTTACAGAGAGATCACATCAAAATGTAGTTGGACACCAAATAAAGAACTGAAGACAAAAATCAAGAAACTGAAAAGTTACCTAGAATATTGACTCTTCATTTTCTCTATTGCAGCTTTGATTGTTGAGTTTCTGTGAGTATATTGCATTGAGTAAAACTCGTCCAAGTGTACGTGGCAAGAAAAGAGACAAGATGCCCTCGGGACTCGGAAGAGGAAGATAAAGTAGTACAATCGGATCTCAAGTCAATGACGTGGACAAGAAGATAAGATGAGACAAGGTGTTAGGAGATTTAGTTGTGCGGACGAGCCTCATATGGATCTGAGCTCTATAGGAATATCGGTTGACATTATTAAATGGCACCACCACGTGGTCCTATATCATGTGAAAACAACACGAGTACATGAAACATTTAAAGCTGTGGCATCTGGACCTAGCTCAACCCCAAAAAGCTAGCTCATTAGGGGGGATTGTCCATGTTCATATAAGTAGATCACAAGTTCATTCTCCAACCAATATGGGATCTAGCCCACTCTAACTAAACCACATAAGTATCGTGAAAATCCAAGTAGATTAGGGATCGAGACAATAATAGTTCCAAGTATATAGGAAATTCACCTTATCCAAATCTCTCCTATTTCTTCTTCTTCTTCTTCTCTTGAGAGATAGGCCGGTTTGAAGAGCAAGATTGAAAATAAATGGAGAGGTCATTCATTCATAGAAGAAAAAGCGCTCACTCACTCGTATCTAGTTCGTCCAATTTCTATATTTAGTGAGAGATTGCAACATCATTATTTCAAGATATCATCCGGCATTATTAAAAAATAAGTTAATGATGTTAATAAGATTGAGGATTGCAGTGTTTCTTTGCCGCATATAGCAGAGTCAAAGGAACATTTCCCAACTTAATCTCATTAACATCTTCAACTAATTCTTTATATTACCGAAGACCATATATGGAGTCCATATTCCCATCCCACAAACGATGTGGGTCACCAACAATAATGTTGCAATATTCGCAAATCATTGATTACTATATATGTCAGGAAATTCTCGTCTAACTAAACCACATAAATATCGTGAAACTCCAAGTAGATTAGGGATCGAGACAATAATAGTTCCAAGTATATAGGAAATTCACCTTATCCAAATCTCTCCTATTTCTTCTTCTTCTTCTTCTCTTGAGAGATAGGCCGGTTTGAAGAGCAAGATTGAAAATAAATGGAGAGGTCATTCATTCATAGAAGAAAAAGCGCTCACTCACTCGTATCTAGTTCGTCCAATTTCTATATTTAGTGAGAGATTGCAACATCATTATTTCAAGATATCATCCGGCATTATTAAAAAATAAGTTAATGATGTTAATAAGATTGAGGATTGCAGTGTTTCTTTACCGCATATACCAGAGTCAAAGGAACATTTCCCAACTCAATCTCATTAACATCTTCAACTAATTCTTTATATTACCGAAGACCATATATGGAGTCCATATTCCCATCCCACAAACGATGTGGGACTCCAACAATAATGTTGCAATCTTCGAAAATCATTGATTACTATATATGTCAGGAAATTCTCGCGAATACACTTTCCTCCTGAGTCAGTACTTGCTTCTTTCCAGATAGAGCATGAAAGGAAAGTTTTGTTCTTGATAATATATGGAACTTATGTTTTAAATTTAAGCTTATTTGGCTTATATTTGAGTGTTAGAATACGAAGAACAAATAAAAGGAGAGGTCATTCATTCATAGAAGAAAAAGCGCTCACTCACTCGTATCTAGATCGTCCAATTTCTATATTTAGTGAGAGATTGCAACATCATTACTTCAAGATATCACCCAACATTATTAGAAAAAAAAGAAAAAAAAGTCAATGATGTTAATAAGATTGAGGATTGCAGTGTTTCTTTACCGCATATACCAGAGTCAAAGGAACATTTCCCAACTCAATCTCATTAACATCTTCAACTAATTCTTTGTGTTACCGAAGATCATATATGAGGTTCATATTCCCATCCCACAAACGATGTGGGACTCCAACAATAATGTTGCAATCTTCGAAAATCATTGATTACTATATATGTCAGGAAATTCTCGAATACACTTTCCTCCTCAGTCAGTACTTTCTTCTTTCCAGATAGAGCATGACTGGAAAGTTTTGTTCTTGATAATATATGGAACTTATGTTTTAAATTTAAGCTCATTTTTACATGCATTTCAACCATACATGACAAGCACATATATACATGAAAAATGCAAATCTATATGATTTAAATTTGGCAAAATACATAAATTTGCACTTTAACTTGGTCTCAACTAAAATCTTTGACCTCCAACTTTAAATGTGCACAAGTAGGCACTTAAATTTGTATAAAATTGAACAAGTAGACATGTGTATAATACGTGCAGTAATACAACAGGACGTCACATAGAAATAATTTGGTTGTGTAGGATGCATATGTGTACTTGTTCAACTTTATACTAGTTTAATGTCTATTTGTGCATACCAAAAATTCGGAGGCATAAAAACAAATTAAAGTCAATAAAAAGGAACATTTTTCTATTATGCCTTTTACATTTTAATCAATGTTCACCTATCCTTACAAAAAGTGTTTAAGTTAGCATGATCCAGTTAGATAAAACTTTAGCAAAACAATATTCAATCAGAAATGTCTGAAGTAGGCCTTGGCAAATCATATAAAACCTCAAGCAAAGTTGTATGATATTTGATTTTTACAAGGTCACAATTCAAAAAAAGAATGTGTGTGAATCAAACGAGAATTATCAACTTTTAGTCGCGTACGTCAGAACTCAGAAGTTCTTCCCAATGCAAATAAACTTGCAAGAAAAATTCAAATTGTCATTTCTTATTTTTTTACTCTTTGTGGAGTGTGATTTTTTTTGTTTTTCTCAAAACGTATTTTAAGGATTAATTTTGGTTACATATTTAGCTCAAATCTGTCTAAATTTTAGATTGGAGAAAAATTAAGTGCACTGATCTCCTGCTATATCGAGATTCAAAGAAAACTCGTACAACATTAAATCTATGGCATAATACATAAACATATTTTGATAGAATAGCACATATTTTGTTAGAATAGCAGAATAATGAATAGAAAATATAAAAAATGACCTAATGTTTGTCTGTCGTTAACAATATGCACAATAATGAATAGAAAATATAATTCAAACTCCTTTCAAATAGCTTCAATGGAAAGCGCCTCCGGGGTACCTGTAAAAACACTTAGTAAAAGTGTTAGTAATGAATACATATCAATAAAATTATAACTTGAAAATAAAAATCCATCTTATAAACATGGGAGGCCTTGGAAATCGCCGGTAATTTTTTCATCGGCCAATTTTAACGCACAACATTATTCATATATGAAACTAGTTAATAAAAACACTAATGCCAAAAAATATATAAATACTAACACCTGAAACTGAAAGCAAAATATTAAATAATGACATAACAAAATAATGGAGAGAAAAGTAACATTCAACAACAATAAAACTTGATAGCAACAATAAAAGAGTAACTTTGAAATCAAAATTTGTTCACCAAACATAATAGATCCTAAATAAAATAAATTTATAACAATTATTTCTGGAACAATTATCATCCCACAATTAGCAAATCATATATACAATGAATAACCGTCACAGACCACAATAGCAACCAACTAATAATAACAAAATTATCTAAATCAAACAATTCCTTGTTTTGAGAATCTAAATATTAATGTAATCTATAATGACTAATGAGATATTTTTTAGTTTTATTTGAATTGATAATTATTAAGGCTTATCATTGTTTTTATTTAATTTATAAATATGTAAAAAATAAATTATTAAAAAAAATAAAAAATGAAGGTGTATAAGGGACTGAGTATGGCGGTGTTCCTTTGCCTCATATACCAGAGTCAAAGGAGCATTCCCTGTCTCAGTCTCATTAACACCTTCACCTAATTCTTTATATTACCGAAGACCATATAAGGAGTCCATATTCTCATCCCACAAACGATGTGGGACTCCAACAATAATGTTGCAATCTTCGCAAATCATTGATTACTATATATGCCCATGAAATTCTCAAATACACTTTCCTCCTCAATCGGTACTTGCTTCTTTCCATATCTACAAGAAAGGCTAGAGCATGAAAGGAAATTTTTGTTCTTGATAATATATGGAACTTATGTTTTAATTTTAAGCTTATTTGGTGTATATTTGAGTGTTAGAATTTGAAGAACAAAAAGACTATCAGACAAACATGACTGAAATTTTAACTCATTTTTACATGCATTTCAACTACACATGACAAGCACATACATACATGAACAAAGCAAATCTATATGATTTAAATTTGGCAAAAATAATAAATTTGCACTTTAACTGGTCTCAACTCATGAAATCTATAACCTCCATTTTTGAATTTGCACAAGTAGACACTTAAATTTGTATAAAATTGAACAAGTAAACATATGCATAATACGTGGAATATTACACATAGGAAGTCACATAGAAATAATTTGGCTGTGTAGGATGCATATGTCTACTTGTTCAACTTTATACAGTGTAATGTCTATTTGTGCACACTAAAAATTCGCAATAATAAATAAAAATTAAAGTCAAATGAAAAGGAACATTTTTCTATTTTGCCTTTAAATTTTAATCAATGTTTATCTGTCCTTAAAAAAAAGTTTAAGTTAGCATAAGCCACCTAGATAAAACTTTAGTTAAACAATATTCAATCAGAAATGTCCAAAGTAAGCATTGGCAAGTCATATAAAACCTCAAACAAAGTGGTATGATATTTGGTTTTTAAAAGGTCACAATTCAAAAAAAAATGCATGAATCAAACGAGAATTCTCAACTTCTAGTCGCGTACGTCAGAACTCAGAAGTTGTTCCCACCGCAAATAAACTTGCAAGAAAAATTCAAATCCGTCTAAATTTTAGATTGATTACATAGGTTGTTTCCCAAATCGACCCGGTTACAAATTACAAAGTAATGGAGATTACTTCTTTCTTTTGAATTTATGTGTCTTTAATTATTATTTAGAGAACTATAATGATTAATGAGTAAATTTTTTTTATTTGAATTGATAATTATTATGGCTTATCATAATTTTTTTATAATTTATAAATATGTAGAAAACAATCAAAAGATAAATGATTTTACAAATAAATTTACAGCATGCATCAATAAGTTTGACCTTCATATTCCCAATCAAGCATAGAAAAGTTACCATGTTCTATAAGTAAAATGAGAAAAATTTAGTGCACTGATATCCTGCTATGTCGAGAATTAAGGAAAACTCGGACAACATTAAATTTATGGCATATAATACATAAATATGTCATTTAACTTGGACTCAACTTATATATATGCCCTCTAGTTTAGGGTGCGCACAAAAAGATATTTAAACTTGAAAAAAATGAACAAATAGACACATTCGTCCTATATGGCGTCCTACATGATAATTTTTTGTCATATGTGGTGTCCTACGTGTATTATGTTACGTAAGATGTGTGTGTCTTCTTATTCTCTATCTAACTCACTTGTACTTTTTCACATTTTCCTATGGGAGCTTTGTTTCATTGTTCTTATTGTATATTTTTCATTGAAATTGCTCCAGTCTCGATGATGATTTTCTTTTCATGTTGACTTTTCATATTGCTCCGACTTCTCTCCTTCGGCCTTCCCTTCCTCCTCATTAGACGAGTTCATGGGATCGCAATCCAACAAGTAATTAAATTCATGCAGGGTTAGGTAGAACAGAGGAAATTTCTCCGAATTGATCGGTTGATATTCCATTTGCATCATCTTTTAGAAATTTTTGATGACCAGCAAAGAACGTCATAAGTGCATTAACTTCATTTGTAATAAAAAAAATCTTTATTTCTACATATAAAGATATTCATCAAACATTTTATCAGTGCGTACAAGGTAATGTGAACTACATATATTCTTGGGTAAATCTTTACAAACTTATAACAATGTTAAGTTTTGTATCAATTGTCACAAAACACAACCTCGCGCAAAATTCTAGATCCGCTTTTGTTTAGCTCTCCTCTAGTGCTTTTAAATTTTAAAAAAATCATAAATCTATTAAAAAAAAAAGTTCAAAGATTTCAATACCTATATCAGTAGAGACATATAACTCACCTTTTACAGAGAGATCACATCAAAATGTAGTTTGTGTGAGTCCTCATTTTCTCTATTGCAGCTTTGATTGTTGAGTTTGTGTGAGTATATTGCATTGAGTAAAACTCGTCCAGGTGTACGTGGCAAGAAAAGAGACAAGATGCCCTCGGGACTCAGGAAGAGGAAGATAAAATAGTACAATCGGATCTCAAGCCAATGACGTGGACAAGACACTACAAGAAAAATGACTTTTAACGAAAGGAAATCCGGTCGTTAAAAATCCATATCCAGTCGTTAAAGGTCTATAACGACCGGCCAAAAAATGGTCGTCACCGGTTGTTAAAAGCTCCGTCGTTAAAGGTTAACGACCGGATTGCATAGCCGGTAGTTAGATACTACTTAGCGACAACGATAAATCCGGTCGCTACATTTACTAACAACGACCATAAATTCCCTTCGTTGATGGTCATTTGGTCGTTAAAACGTTGAACTAGTCGTTACAAATACTTTTAGTTGTCAGATTCTTTCATTGATTACATTACTTTTACCGACCAAGTTTAAATTCCTTTCGTTGATTTTAATAAATTTAATGACCATGTTTGTTTCACAAATTTAGTTTCAAATAATTATATATAGTTTTTATCCTCAAGCAGTCCAGATCTTAATATCATTTCTTTTTTTTCACAAGCTATAAAACAATTAATATAAAATTTCATAATTGTTTTGCCATGAACGAAAACATACTGAAAAACTTACATATAAATATGTGTTCAACACAATATCTAAAAAACATACATGTTCAACATAAGATCTAAATAACATAGATGTTCGACATAAATATTATAAAACAGACATGTTCGACATCTATCGAATCCTAAAAATTGAGAAAATGAAATAGCTGCATATATAGGTTAAAACGTCTCTAGATCTACACCAACAATAAAAATATAATCTTTCTTTTCAGCTGGCTCCACAATTCTTCAACAACACGTTCTTTAATTTTCATCACATTCTTCATCTGTTAAAAAAAAACAATTTGAGGTCAATTCGTAACAGAATGCCGGATAGCTCTAACTTATAACTTTTAAAGCATAAATCAATCATTTAATCACCAAAGAGCCCAAATCATTAAACACAATATTATATATAGCCAAAGAAAGCTATAAAAAAAACTCAACCAAAAGGGGAAATACATGGGATACTATTCATTCTCTCGTCTAGCAAGCTTGATCAGTTGATGTTAGAAAATATTCTATGGCTTAAAAGCAACAAAAAAGCATTCTAAGTCTTTTTCCAGATTGCTATCATTTAGTCCAAGTGAAGAATATCATTTTATACAAGAGCCAACATGTTTGAACTTGTTACAAGTTGTTTTATAAAGAAATTATATCATATCAACATCAATTATCTATCTCATTTTTTAGAAGCAAATGTACAATGTATGTTCCATACATCATCTATATTGTTGAAAAGAGGATCCAACAGTGTCTTAGCATTTGGAGAAAGCCACCAGGCTCAACAATTGAACTAGACTACACATAATTCATTCATGCAGTTTAATTTGAAGGACAGGAATACTAAAGGTTTTGAGAAGAATGAGGCTACAATGGAAGATATATCCTGTAGAGTTGCTTGTGTTTGTTATGTTAGAGCTACTGCACAACCAGACTTTTATTAGATAGATGTAGCTTCTACCCAAGAAAGTGATCAAGTATATAGAACAAACCTGCACGACTTTCTTATGGACACGGACAATAACAATGTCCAGAAGAGCATTGGTGTCATGGGAAACAATATGCAAACCACATGCTGCAGGTTATTCAATATCAAAGAACTAAATAAAGCTATGGCAATACTTAATTAGCAATTGCAGAATGTAGCGAGAAAGGACTGTCTATGGATCTGATGGGTACACAGTTATTTTATCAAAAGAAGGGAGATTGAAACTGTCCTCATACCTAAATCTGCATCATCATGGATAGTGAGGAATATATTGGGGTCTGGAGATGTATTGTTACAAGGACAAACTAGTTACGGTGCTTTGATGGCTGAGTTTGCAAAGGTACATAGGGGAGGCAAGTTCTCTACTTAGAAGATGTATATATACCTATCTCATGACCATATTTCCCAGACTCGAGTAGAAGAGTATTACCTTGCAACATGGAGTGCACCCTAGGTTCAAGTTTATTATGTGGTTGGCTATCCAAAGAAGACTAGCAAAAGTAGACATGCTTGAAAAAATTGGTATACAAGTACCCCATGACTGTGTGTTTTGTAGTAAAACAGTGGAAACTTTTGATCAGACTTTTATGGGGTAGACTGTGCAGCTGGTTGGGATTTCACAGGGTTATTTTTTACCATAAAATAGAATGGGCTGGGATCAGTGATAATGCAAAAAGAGTGTAGGACGAGCCAAAATTTCTACTAGTGTGTTTGTCATGCTAGTCTATGTTATATAGAGAGAAGGAACAAAATCAGATTCCAAAAGGAAAGAAGTGCCTAGACATGGTCTTGAGGGAGGTCGTGATGCATATTCATCTCCGCGGCTAGCAAAAGGCAAACTGGTTGCCTATACTTCAAAATCTAAATTTCTATCCCTAGGCATTTTTACAGTGTAATAAACATAAATTATTCTTGCTTTGTATGTCATAATGAGTAGTAATATGGATAGGCTAGAATGATATATATAGCAGTTAGGCCATCACTGATTTGTTTGTACTAAATAGTTTGGTTATGAATGAAAAATCCCAGCTAACCAAAAAATATTCTGATTACCAAGAAACAAACATCCAACAGTATAAGAAATGTATCGATGAAAATAGTATTATCTACTGTGAACCTTATTATGGAGATAAACTAAAATTAGATAACCATCTTTCGCATTTACACAATTCAGAAAGTTCAACAAGTTTAGAGATCATTATTCTAAAACTATAACACAATAAAGATTTAACACGCAACACAAATACTAAGGTGAACATGCAGGAAAGGAACTCAGTTCAAAACAAAGGAATACATCCTGATTGATACAGAGATATTCATAATTCTATAAGCATGTAGTCTCGTTCATCATGGAAAGTAGTACAACTAAAGACAGTCTACCCTCTAAAATCAACTTATCATAGAAAGACAGACCACTGCATTAGCAAAGTCCTTATCAAAGATGAGCATTTGTTAATGACATCACTAAATTCATTGA
>NW_006239979.1:0-135 GCF_000226075.1 Solanum tuberosum
ACATAAACAAAAACATAAGTAGGGACACGGCCCTTTATAATTAAAACAAAACTAAAAGTGTCTATTACATGAACAGAAGAACTTAAAAGTCTTGTCCTCGAATCCATGAGGACATACCAAGTCTTGGAGGAAAGC
>NW_006239979.1:2432-27491 GCF_000226075.1 Solanum tuberosum
AAAAAAAAATGAGGCGGGTGAACAGTAAAAACGCTCACTGGAAATTGCCTTTCCTGCCGGACGGATTTTACGAAAATGGGCATAACTTCTTCGTCCGAACTCCGAATGAGATGAAACGAAGTGCGTAAGGTAACTAACTAAAAGGGCTTTCCATGGATATATTATTGGCCACACAAATAATTTGTGTGCTAGGAGATATGACCCTCCAAAGTAGACCCTCGAAAAAGGCTTCACTTGGAAATTTCGGATTTTGATACGGTTGCTCTAAAATTTGGGTTAGACCCATTTCCCACTCAATTTGACCCCCTAAACAAGAATATGAAGTCGGATTTTCGAAAAACGAAATGGATCTTTTTATATACAGCTAAACAAGTTTCCGGTAACTTCCGAAGCACATTTTAAAGAACTTTTTGGGTCAAATTCAAATATAATCATTTCATTAAGTTTTCGACTCCAAACTCATATGTGAGGCTCTAGTTTCACTCTATCATTTTCCGAGTCGTTACATTCTTGATCTTCCTTCTTCGGAAATTTGCCATTTCAAGTATATCTAATTGATAATAGGCTCTAGTTTCCTTTGGTAATTGGTGTATTCTGAGGTATATCTGTGGATTAGTAATTTTGTGGCTATACTTTGAAAGAGAGTCAGCCACAAAATTTGCTTCTCGGAAGGTGTGTTTGCATTTGAACTCATGTGTTTGTCTTGTAAGGGCCTTCAGTTTCAGAAGTTGTGTGTTAATGCTCCAATGGGGGTTGGCTTTGTTCTCTATACAATCTACCAAGAGTTGTGAGTCCATCTCCAAAATGACCTTCCTGTATCCTAGCTCTAGTGACCAGGTCATCCCAAAAAGAGCTGCTGCCACCTCTGCTTGATGATTAGAACCTTCCCCCAAAGGAGTTGCAAAAGCTAGCAACATTTCTCCAAATTGGTCTCTTATGATGCCTCCAGCTCCAATTTTGCCGGGATTCCCTAAGGCACTGCCATCAGTGTTAATTTTAACCCAGTCATCTAGAGGTTTGATCCACTTGACCACGATTACTTTTGTGTCATGAGAGCATTTTCCCCCCAGCTGAATCAGCTCCCCCCAGCGTGAAGGCCATTTGATATGAGGAAAACATGTCGTCATTAATTTGTAATTGTCCTTGTAGACTGCATATTTGACCCTACTAATGTTTGATTGTTTCCCTCCATGTTTGCTGGCACATCTATTTTTCCAGAGGTTCCAACAAATGAAAATTGGTGTAGCTTGCAATAGCAGCCTGTGTGCTTCGTTGTTGGACTTAGCTGACCACCATTGCATGATGAGTTGGGGTAAGGAGCTGTGATGTGTGATGATTCCCGCTGGTGTAGCAAAGCTCTTCCATACGTTGGTAGCAAAATCTCCATTATTGAAGGTGTGCTCTATAGTGTCCAAACCTTGCCTGTTACAACAACAAAAACAATTGGTACGCTCATTGCCAAAGCTTGTTAGTTTTTCGTTAGAAGGAAATTTACCACGTAAAACTCTCTACAAAAGAAAAGAACTTTTAAAGGGGATACTCTTACGCCAAACAAGGGAGTTGAAGTTAGTCTTGTTCCTCTTCTCCCTGATCACGTTCCATGCAGAGGAGCAGCTGAAGTTGCCATCACTGTTAGGTTTCCAAACAACTTGGTCTGGGATGCCCTGCTGAATGTAGAGTTCTGTGGCTAGGATGTTGGCAAGCTGATTGTTAGGGGCCTGTTGCAGGGGCATGTTCAGGTTCCATTGTCCCTCGAGCAAAAATTCTGCTACAGTGATCTGGTTGAACCTGTTACTGCCAGTGGACTGGTACGCCAGAGGTCCCACTCCAAGCCAATTGTCCCACCAAAAGGAACAATTGCCTGAGTTTAGTTTCCAATGAATATGTTCCTCAACTTTATGTTTGTTGTGCATCATGTGTTTCCATGTCAAAGACTCTCCTATATCCCATTTTTTACTAATAAGATTAGACCGTTGACAATATTTGGCTTTCAAAAAAACCCCCACAGGGTATGTTTGGATCTGAAAATCCACCATTGTTTGTACTGAAAGGACTTGCAGACATCCTTAAGATTCCTCATCCGTACACCCCCCTCATCATAAGGAAAGCTTAGATTTTTCCACGAAGCCCAATGGTATTTTTTCTTCTCATTCCTCCATCCCCAATAGAAGTCTGTCATGATGCTCTGGGTCTATTTTAGGACAGTACTAGGGGGGGTTATAGCTGCTAGCAGGTGAATAGGAAGAGATTGCAACACATGCTTAACTAGAATTGCTCTACCACCATAGCTTAACAATTTAGTGTGCCAACCTGTGATCCTGCAAAGCACTTTGTTAATAAGATCAGAAAAGTAAATAATCCTAGGTCTACCAACAAATAGAGGACAGCCAAGGTAAGTGATAGGGCCCTTCTTTTGTCTAAAGCCAGTGATCCTTTTAATTCTGTCTATCGTGCTGTTGAAGGCATTAGGATGGACCATAAAGTGGCTTTTATCAGAGGTCTCCTCATATAAGTTCAAGGTTTGCATAATAAGTTTCAGAGTTTTTTGTCTCCCCGAAGTGAATAGAATAATATCATCTGCGAAACTTAAATGATTAACTTGAGGGCCTCTGGGTTCCATCACAAAACCATGGTAGTCAGGATTACTATGGAGTCTGTTCAGGGATCTAGAAAGGACCTCCGCACCTAAAATAAATAGGGCAGGAGATAAAGGATCGCCTTGCTTCAAACCTCTGGTGGAGTGGAAGAAACCATGTCTTTTGCCATTGACAATAATAGAATACCAATTGTTGGCCATGATCCTCCAAACCATATCAATAAATATCTCATGAAATCCCATTTTTCTCAACACCAAGCATATATAAGACCAAGAGACCCTATCATACGCTTTTGCCATGTCAAGTTTAATAATGACATTGCTACCAATATTTGGTTTCCTGATCTGATGAATGATCTCTTGAGCCAGCATAATATTTTCTGATATACTTCTCCCCTTGACGAACCCAGACTGATTAAGAGAAATCAGGTTAGGTAGAATAGGACCCAGTCTAAAGCTCACTAGTTTAGAAATGATCTTACTAGTGAAGTTGCTTAGACTGATGGGTCTGAACTCTGTCAGCTTGTTGGGATTGCTTACTTTAGGAAGAAGAACTATACAGGAGTGAGAAAAATATTTAGGAATCATTTGTCCACGAAAGAAGGCATGAATGACACCAAGAAGATCATGTTTGATAATATGCCAACATTTCTGAAAGAATAAACCATTCATCCCGTCCGGACTAGCTGCAGAGTTAGGATTCATGGAGAACACAACTTCCTTCAATTCTTCCAGGTTAGGCACGGCAGTAAGGGTATTATTGTGCTCTTGACTGACCATTCTGGGAATACCATTGATGACCTCCTCATTGATAACCTTATCCCCTCCTGTAAAGATATTTTGGAAGTGGGCACAAGCAGCTTCAGCAATATTGTCATCTCCCTGTATCCTTTCTCCATCCTCTCCGATAATGGTATGAATAAACAGTCTTCTTCTTCTTCCCCTTATCAGTGAATGGAAATATTTTGTATTTGCATCACCTTCTTTAAACCAATGTAATTGAGTTTTTTGTTTCAAATTGGAATCCTCCATTTTCAGAAACCTGATGTACTCGGCATTCAGTTTGTGAAGGTCTGTCCTGTTGGTCTCACTATGTGTATGAATGAGGTTTTCCTCAGCAGCCCTGACCTTCTCTTCATACTCCTTGACTTTAATGAAAATATCACCAAATTCCCCCCTAGACCAAGAGCTAAGGGTGTTGGATAACCTTTTCAATTTTTGATGAAACTTCCACATGTTATTCCCTTCTACAGGTCTGTCCCAACAGGCTTTAACAATGTCATTGAAATTAGGTTGGTCTGTCCAGCAGTTGAGAAATTTAAAGTACTTGATGTGGTCCTCTTCTCTAGATATCATTTCCATCAATAGGGGGCAGTGATCAGAACCTACAGAAGGGAGATGAGTGATGGTGGTTTGGGGCATTTTCTCCAGCCAAGAGTCATTTACCATAGCTCTGTCTAGTCTTTTCCATACCCTGCTGTGTATACCCCTTTTGTTAGACCATGTAAACTTCTGACCACTGAAGCCGAGGTCCATCAGACCACACGCTTCAATTATGGCTATGAACTCCAAACTCTTCCTCATGTTGTAGGGAACCCCTCCCAGCTTCTCATCCATGGAAGTGATAACATTATAATCACCAACTGCACACCAAGGAGAATTGGCTGTAACATTAGCCTGTTGTAACATTCTGTCCCAGAGAGGTCTTCGAAGGAGATCCTTGCACTTGGCATAAATAAATGTGGTAGTGAACTGAGTTTGCAACTCATTATGAGCAATTTCACAAGTAACATGCTGGTCATCCTCTTCAAGTATTTTGCAGTCAATATTTAAGTTCCAAAATAACCATATCTTACCGTTACAGTTGCTCATAGCATGATCCATAACAAGTTGGTGTCAAAATATTTGGACATGAGTACTGTCAGAGAATGGTTCCAGTATAGCTATAAGTGAAATATGATGCATATTCTTGAGCATTTTGAGTCTTTCCATAACCCCTTGGGTGTTAATCCCCCTTACATTCCATATAAGAGTACTGATCATTGGGAGGATTTGGAAATAAAGAGCCTGGTGTTAGGTCTGCCTGCAGTGGCAGAAATAAATTTTTGCCCTTTGGTATTTTTGAATCTGTCATAGTGAAGTCCCCTAGGTGATAATCCTTGTTGACTTGCTACCTGATGTATTTCCTCTTTTAGATCATTGGCATTGTGAGGACTAAAGGCTTTAATCAAGAGCTCAGTAGTCTCATCATCATCATCCTGATTTTGTATAGATTGATTATCTATATCTAGCTCATCCTCAGAATTCTCCACCTCATATTCATCAATATCTGGCACATAGTTTACCTTGCCTGCTGTAGCTCTGTCTGGAGGATCTTTGTGAGGGGGGGTAAGATACTGAGTTTGCAGGGGGGTAATATCCATACCCTGCATATCATCCACCATAATAAACTTCTTACAGTTGTTGTCCAGATTATTCTGTTCTTCCTGCTGGTTTTGCTCAGTTCCTTGCTGTGCATGTAATTTTTTCTTAGCTGCTTCCCTCCTCTTTTTACTAGGCTTATTCTTGCTCTTTGGGGTAGTTCCTTGTTTGCTAGTACTGGCTTTGGACCCCATATCTTTTGCCATAGCTGCCCCTCTTGGATTGTGATTCTCCCCTTTGCCAGCCAGTTGCTTGAAGTTATCAATCTCTGGTACTTCACTGGCCTGAGCAGTATGTTTCTTCTGCCCTTTTCTAGTATTGTTACCCTGTTGTTCATTTGTACATTTTGCAGATTCTGTCTGTTGCTGTAGTTTCTGTTGTTGCTGTGTGTTATGTTGTTGCACAGTAGTGGTTGCAGAGGCTCTAAGGTCTGGATTATGGTCAGTGTGTACCCCCTCATGCAAAACATGAGTCAAATTCCCCCCTTTGGATACCCCTTCCTACATGTTAGAAAGTTTCTCCTGACTACCCCCATCCATCCCTCCTTCAACTTCATCATTGCATTCAATAGACACATTATTAGGGTGTGTGGGGATTGGGAGCATTGAGTCAATACCTGTGCTCTTGCTATATTCCTTGTTGCCATTCTGTGTTACTTGTTTTGTTTGGTTAGGGCCTGTTACAGACCTGTTTTGTGTCTCTTGTGCTTGCACCCTTCCATTGCTGGTATGTTCCTCCTTTCCTTCATTATGAGCTTCCTGCATATTTAGATTAGTAAATGAATTATGGCTAGGATTATTTGATATACCTGTATGCTGAATTGCCATCCTTTTTTGTGGTGAAGTTGGTCTCCAAATTGTATTTTGGACTCTTTCTTCTGGTTGCTTGTTGTGTTTCCTTTTTTGTGTTTGCCATTCCTCCTCCCTTTGCTGTACAACTTGCCTTTGGGTGCTAGCCTCCTTGTTCCTTTGATTGTGCTCCTCTTCTTTTCCTTTTTCCTTGGCCTGGTTGTTGTCATTGCCATTTTTCAATTGTTCCCCTTTGTTTTTGTCCTTCTTTTCTGCCTCCAGCTCCTTTCTTTTTTTTAATTCCTCATCCCTTATTTTGAAGTTGCACTCATATACCATGTGCCCTTGGTGTTTGCAATATTCACAATATGGAGGAATACTTTCTTATTCAATGGTTTGCCACCTTCCAATGGTAAGGTCCTCCTCATCCAATCCAATCCATACATGCCTCGGTCTAGCCTTAGTTAGGTCCACCTGGACTTTCACTTTGGCCATGCTAGCTCTGGTTCTCTTAATGGAGGCTGTGTCAAGATAAAGAACCTTGCCTATAGGAGATAATAGTGGTGTTATAAATTCCTTTTTGAAACAATGCCATGGTAAGCCTGGGAGGAGTATCCATATAGGTACAATAGGTGTTTCTTCTTCTGGTGTGAAGTTTGGAGTCCAGGTCTGTATCCTCATGAGTTTACCCTCGATCGTCATCCTTTGTTGTGTCCAAACTGTATTATAATCCAACTCATTTTCCAAGTCAATAAATACATGTCGTGCATTCTAATGAGCTATATTGGCCCCCCTAGTCAGTTGAGTTTGTAGAATGAAGCTCTTTCTGATAAGTTCCATCTTAGGCATGGTACTACTAAATTTACCTATCAAGGTATATTTGCAATCCACAGCCAATTTTGTCATAAAGTCATCCATATTATAGATGATAGCAGGTAAGCCTTGTTTGGATGTGATTTTAGGAGGTACTAGTTCGATGGGATTTTCTTGTTGAGCTTGATTATGTCTAAGTCTCGCAGCCATGGTTTGAATCACTGTATAGGGGGCTGGTTCACTGTTCTGGTCCCTTTTGGTTTGCGAAGGGTTGCTAGGCGTGGTTTCATCATTGGGATGATTTGGATTATTGGTGTGCTGGCTTTTGTGAGTCTGGGGAACATGCTTTTCGAAGTTATTGGAAATTTTTGGGAAGGCATTGTGGTATTGCTCATCCTTTTGCTGAGTCTGAAAGTCTCTCCTTACCTGTTCCTGTGCAATTATACTACCTTCCTGGTGCCCCTTTGCATACAAATGGGCCTGATTTTCACTACTACCCTGAATTACATCAGTGTATTCAAGATTCAGATTAATGGATTTACCTGATTGATTCCCTTTTTTCGTTTGAACCATTGTCATGTGACTTGGTTTTGCTTCTCTGTTGTTCCTGCACTTGATTAATATCAATAGCATAACTCGAATTGAATTCCTTACCTGGTCGTTGCAGTATTCTCTTGCTGGGATTTGTATCCACAGCTTGGACTCTAAATGAGAATTGGGAAGAACTCTCCACATCAATTACTTCAACAGCTTTCTTCCTTGTGCTATCTAGATGTTCATTTTGACCCTGTCCTGTTCTCTGATCCTGTTCGTTGCCTTGTACTCCACTGTTTGTTGGATTCTTCCCCTGTAAAAATCATTTTTGGTCGTTCGATTCTTCATGGTTGTGTGGGGGGGACCCTTTGTGATTAGAATAATCACCATTGCCTTGTGCTGCATTTTTCGGCTGGTGAATGTGTGCTTGATGTGGTTGAAGATCACCCATTCTTGCTGGAGGTGCTTCTTGTACCTGTTCTTGAGTTAGATTAATGGTAATATTCGTAATAGGACTCGGCTTACCAGTAGAATTGCTTCCTTGAACCATGTCGCCGAGCAGTTCCTTGTTTAGTTCATCTCCACCACCGGAATCCTCACCGCCGGCGATTCGAGCATCCATTTTACTCGAGATTGCAGTGAGATGTACCTCTTCATCAGGGGAGTAATCCCCACTGCTCAAATCCCCTCGAATTTGTTGGGACGATGCTCGAATTTGAAGGCAGCGCTCCTGCGATTCGTTGGCGATTTGCCCAAAAATCGCGTCCTCAGATCTCACGATTGGGATGATAGAATCAATTGATTTTTTAGTATGTTGTAGCTCTTGATTAGGAGAATCATCCCCATTAACCAGCCTTTCATAAAACACATCATTAAGATATGTGGAAATATTTTTGCGAATCCCGTCTAATTCCCTCTCCGAAATCGCGATATTCATCGCTTCATTCATTCGCGAATTCACAGAGTTACTGATTGAATTAGAGGGCGATTGTGGATGGGTTTTGTTAGTCTGGTCCAGGCGCTCCTGGTAGGACTGGTCCGGCGGTCTGAAAGGTACCTCCGGCGGCTCACGTGCCATTGAGGCTAGGGAACTAGCCGTTGGGCTGTGTAGCCTTGTGCAGAACTTAGAGAGAAATTCATGAAGAGAGAGAAATTAGAGAGAGAGAAAATTTGGGTCTAGGATTTAGGGTTTAAGGTTTATGATTTATGGTTTAGGGTTTAGAGTTTAGGGTTTAGGGTTTAGGGTTTAGGGATTATGGTTGAGGGATTAGAGTTTGGGTTTAGGTTTAGGGTTTATGGTTTAGAATTTAAGAATTAGAGTTTACGGTTTAGAGATTAGGGTTTAGCATTTAGGTTTTATGTTTTAGGTTTTAGGGTTTACTAATTATAGTTTAGGGTTTAGGGTTTTGGATTAAGGGTTAGAGTTTGGGATTTAGGGTTTAAGTTCTAGGGATTTGGGTTTAGAGTTTAGGGCTTAGAGTTTAGGATTTAGGGTTTAGGGTTAAGCTTTTATGGTTTAGGGTTTAGGGTTACAAATTAGGGTTTATAGTTTACGATTTTTGTTTTAGGATTTATGGATTACAGTTTAGAATTTAGGATTTTGGGTTTAGAGTTTAGATTTAAGGTTCACAGTCTAGGGTTTACGGTTTGGGTTTTAAGGTTTAGGTTTAGTTTTTAAGGTTTAGGGTTTAGGTTTTTGGTTTTGGGTTTGGGATTTGAGTTTTAGGGTTTAGGGTTTAGAGTTTGGGTTTAGGGTTTGGGGTTTTAGGGTTTAGGGTTTAGGATTTAAAATTTATGGTTTAGGGTTTAATGTTTTGGGTTTTTGGTTAAATGTTTAAGGTTTAGCATTTACGGTTTTTCTTTTAGAGTTTATGGGTTTGGGTTATGGGTTTAGGATTTAGAGGTTAGGGTTTAGTTGTTAGGATTTAGGGATTATGGTTTAGAATTTAGGATTTTGGGTTTAGGGTTTACGGTTTAGAGTTTGTATTTAAGATTCAGGGTCTAGGGTTTACAATTTGGGGTTTAAAGTTTAGGAGGTGGATTTAGGGTTTAGAGTTTTTGGTTTAGGGTTTAGGATTTAGGGTTTTAGTGTTTAGGGTTTAGGATTTAGGATATAAAATTTATGGTTTAGGGTTAAGGTTTAGGGTTTTTGGTTAGTTGTTTAAGGTTTAGCGTTTACGGTTTAGCTTTTGGAGTTTAGGTGTTTGGCTTTATAGGTTTAGGATTTAGAGGTTAGGGTTTAGTTGTTAGGATTTAGGGTCTTAGGATTTAGGGATTAGTGTTTAGGGTTTAGGATTTAGGGTTAGGATTTGGGATTTAGGGTTTAGGGTTAAGGTTTAGGTTTTATGGTTTTGAGTTTAGGGTTTATAGGTTTAGGGTTTAGGGTTTAAGCTTTTGGCTTTTTGGTTGAGGGTTTAGGGTTTAGTACTTTACGTTTAAGGTTTGAGATTCAGGTTTTACGGTTTAAGGTTTAGGATTTAGAGTTTATGATTTAGTATTTAGGGTTTAGGGTTAGGATCTAGGTTATTATGGTTTAGGGTTTAGGGTTTAGGATTTAGCGTTTATAGTTTAGGGTTTAGGGTTTAGGGTTTAGTGTTTACGGTTTAGGATTTAGAGTTTATAGTTTAGAGTTTAAAGTTTAAAGTTTATGGTTTATGGTTTCGGGTGTAGGGTTTTGTGTTTAGGATTTACGGTTTAGGTTTAGGGTTTAGGATTAATGGTTTAGAGCTATGGTTTAAGGTTTAGGGCTAGGGTTCAGTGTTTACAGTTTAGGGTTTAGAGTTTATGGTTTTGGGTGTAGGGTTTTGAGTTAGGATTTACGGTGTAGGTTTAGGGCTTAGGATTAATGGTTTAGGGCTAGGGTTTAGGGTATAGGGTTTTTGATTTATGTATTAGGGTTTAGGGTTTATCGTTAAGGTTTAGGGTTTAGGGTAAAAGGGTTAGGGTTTAGAGTTTTGAGTTTAGAGTTGAGGTATTCAAGTTTAGCGTTTAGGGTTTATGTCTAGGGTTTAGAGTTTCGAGTTTAGGTATTCGGGTTTAGGGTTTAAGGTTTAGTATTTATGGTTTTAGGATTTTATGATTTTAGGATTTAGAGTTTTAGGGTTTAGGGTTTAGAGTTTGGAGTTTACGGTTTTGTATTTAGGCTTTAGAATTTAGGTTTTGGGGTTTAGAGTTTAAAGTTTAGGGTTAGGGTTTAGGCTTTATGGTTTTGGGTTTAGGGTTTATGGTTTATGGTTTATGGTTTATGGTTTATGGTTTATGGTTTATGGTTTATGGTTTATGGTTTATGGTTTATGGTTTATGGTTTATGGTTTATGGTTTATGGTTTATGGTTTATGGTTTATGGTTTATGGTTTATGGTTTATGGTTTATGGTTTATGGTTTATGGTTTATGGTTTATGGTTTATGGTTTATGGTTTATGGTTTATGGTTTATGGTTTATGGTTTATGGTTTATGGTTTATGGTTTATGGTTTATGGTTTATGGTTTATGGTTTATGGTTTATGGTTTATGGTTTATGGTTGGTCAAGAATTGAAGAATTAGATTTTAGGGTTTAGGGATTAGGCTTTAACATTTAGGTTTTAGGTTTTTGGGTTTACTGCTTATAGTTTAGGGTTTAGGATTAAGGGTTAGAGTTTGGGATTTAGGGTTTAAGTTTTAGGGTTTTGGGTTTATTTTTTTAGGTTAATGGTTTAGGGTTTAGGGTTACAAATTATGGTTTAGAGTTTACGATTTTTTGGTTTAGGATTTAGGGATTTTGGTTTAGAATTTAGGATTTTGGGTTTAGGGTTTAGGGTTTAGAGTTTGGATTTAATATTCAGGGTCTAGGGTTTACAGTTTGGGGTTTAAGGTTTAGGCTTAGGATTTAGGGTTTAGGGTTTAGGTTTTGGGTTTTGGGTTTAGGATTTTAGGTTTAGGGTTTAGGGTTTAGAGTTTGTGTTTAGGCTTTAGTATTTAGAATTTGAGGGTTTAGGGTTTAGGATTTATGATATAAAATTTATGGTTTAGGGTTAAGGTTTAGTGTTTTTGGTTAGGTATTTAAGGTTTTGCGTTTACGGTATAGCTTTTAGAATATAGGTGTTTGGGTTTGTGGGTTTAGGATTTAGAGGTTGGGGTTTAGTTGTTAGGATATAGGGTTTTTAGGGTTTAGGGTTTAGGGTTTATGGTTTATAGGTTTAGGGTTAGGGTTTAGGATTTAGGGTTTAGGGTTAGGGTTTAGGTTTCATGGTTTCGAGTTTATGGTTTATAGGTTTAGGGTTTAGGGTTTAGGGTTTAAGCTTTAGGCTTTATGGTTTAGGGTTTAGGGTTTAGGGTTTAGGGTTTAGTGCTTTAGATTTACAGTTTCAGATTTTGGGTATAGGCTTTAAGGTTTAGGGTTTAGAGTTTAGTATTTAGGGTTTAGGGTTTAGTGTTTAGGATTTAGGGTTTAGGGTTTATTGTTTAGGGTTTATAGTTTAGGGTTTCGCGTTTAGGGTTTAGTGTTTACGGTTTAGGATTTAGAGTTTATGGTTTAGAATTTAAAGTTTAGCGTTTATGGTTTAGGATTTAGGGTGTAGGGTTTTCAGTTTAGGATTTACGGTTTAGGTTTAGTGTTTAGGGTTAATGCTTTAGGGCTAGGGTTTAGGGTTTATGATTTAGGGTTTACAGTTTATGGTTTAGGGTTTAAGGTGTAGGGTTTCGAGTTAGGATTTACGGTTTAGGTTTACGGTTTAGGATTAATGGTTTAGGGCTAAGGTTTAGGGTATAGGGTTTTTGATTGATGTATTAGGGTTTAGTGTTTATGGTTAAGGTTTAGGATTTAGGGCTTAGGTTTAGGGTTTAGGGTTTAGAGTTTAGAGTTTTGAGTTTTGGTATTCAGGTTTAGCATTTAGGGTTTAGGTCTAGGGTTTAGAGTTTCGAGTTTAGATATTTGAGTTTAGGGTTTAAGGTTTAGTATTTATGGTTTAGGATTTATGATTTAGGGTTTAGAGTTTTGGGTTTAGGGTTTAGAGTTTAGAGTTTAGGGTTTTGGATTTAGGGTTTAGAATTTTGGATTTGGGGTTTAGGGATTAGGGTTTAGAGTTTTGAGTTTAGGGTTAGGGTTTAGGTTTTATGGTTTTGGGTTTCGGGTTTCGGGTTTAGATTTTAATATTTAGGGTTAGGGTTTAGGCTTTGTGGTTTTGGGTTTAGGGTTTAGGGTTTATGATTTAGGATTTATAGTTTATGGTTTAGGGTTTAGAGCTTGGGGTTTAGGTTTTAGGGTTTAGGATTTATGGTTTAGGGAATAGTGTTTGGGTTTAGTGTTAGGGTTTATGGTTTAGAATTTAAGAATTAGAGTGTAGGGTTTAGGGATTGGGGTTTAGCATTTAGGTTTTATGTTTTAGGGTTTACTGCTTATAGTTTAGGGTGTAGGGTTTGGGATTAAGGGTTAGAGTTTGGATTCAGGGTTTAGGTTTTAGGGTTTTAGGTTTAGTGTTTTGGGTTGAGGTTTTAGGGTTTTAGGTTTAGTGTTTTGGGTTTAGGATTTAGGATTTAGGGTTTAGGGTTAAGCTTTTCTGGTTTAGGGTTTCAAATTATGGTTTAGAGTTTACGATTTTGGTTTAGGATTTAGAGATTACGATTTAGAATTTAGGATTTTGGGTTTAGGGTTTATGGTTTTGAGTTTGGATTTAAGATTCAGGGTCTAGGGTTTACGATTTGGGGTTTAAGGTTTAGGTTTAGGATTTAGGGTTTAGGGTTTAGGTTTTGGGTTTTTGGTTCGGGATTTTAGGTTTAGGGTTTAGGGTTTAGGGTTTAGAGTTTTAGGTTTAGGCTTTAGGATTTAGGATTTATGATATAAAATATATGGTTTAGGGTTAAGGTTTAGGGTTTTTGGTTAGGTGTTTAAGATTTAGCGTTCACGGTTTTGCTTTTAGCGGTTAGGGGTTTGGGTTTATTCAGTTTATGATTTAGAGGTTAGGGTTTAGTTGTTAGGATATAGGGTTTTAGGGTTTAGGGTTTACGGTGTAGGGTTTAGGGTTTAGGGTTTAGGGTTTAGGATTTGTGATTTAGGGATTAGGGTTAGGGTTTAGGTTTTAGGGTTTCAAGTTTAGGGTTTATATGATTAGGGTTTAGGGTTTAGGGTTTAAGCTTTAGGATTTATGGTTTAGGGTTTAGGGTTTAGGGTTTAGAGTTTGTTCTTTAGGTTTAAGGTTTTAGATTTTGGGTTTATGGTTTAAGGATTAGGGTTTTGAATTTAGGATTTAGGATTTAGGGTTTAGGGTTAGGATCTAGGTTATTATGGTTTAGGGTTTAGGGTTTAGGATTTGGGGTTTAGGGTTTATGGTTTAGGGTTTATAGTTTTGGGTTTTTGGTTTAGGGTTTAGTGTTTCCGGTTTAGGATTTAGAGTTTATGGTTTAGAGTTTAGAGTTTAAAGTTTAGGGTTTAAGATTTAGGGTTTAGGGTGTAGCGTTTTTAGTTTAGGATTTACGATTTAGGTTTAGGGTTTAGGATTAATGCTTTAGGGCTAGGGTTTAGGGTTTATGATTTAGGTTTTACAGTTTATGGTTTAGAGTTTTTGGTTTAGGGTTTAAGGTGTAGGGTTTTGAGTTAGGATTTACGGTGTAGGTTTAGGGTTTAGGATTGATGGTTTAGGGCTAGGGTTTAGGGCTAGGGTTTAGGGTATAGGGTTTTTGATTTATGTATTAGGGTTTAGGGTTTATGGTTTAGGGTTTAGAGTTTAGGGTTTAGGGTTTATGGTTAAGGTTTAGGGTTTAGGATTGATGGTTTAGGGCTAGGGTTTAGGGTTTTGAGTTTAGAGTTTTGGTATTCGGGTTTAGCATTTAGGGTTTAGGTCTAGGGTTTAGGGTTTCGAGTTTAGGTATTCAGGTTTAGGGTTTAAGGTTTAGTATTTATGGTTTAGGATTTATGATTTAGGGTTTAGAGTTTTGGGTTTAGGGCTTTGGATTTAGGGTTTAGAATTTAGGGTTTGGGGTTAAGGGATTAGGTTTTAGAGTTTAGAATTTAGAGTTAGGGTTTTGGTTTTATGGTTTAGCGTTTAGAGTTTAAAGTTTAGGATTAGGGTTTAGGCTTTATGGCTTCGGGTTTTTGGTTTACGATTTAGGGTTTAGGGTTTATGGTTTAGGGTTTAGAGTTTAGGGTTTAGGTTTTAGGGTTTAGGGTTTATGGTTTATGGATTACGGTTTGGGTTTAGGGTTAGGGTTTATGGTTTAGAATTTAAGAATTACAGTTTAGGGTTTAGAGATTAGGGTTTAGCATTTAGGTTTTATGTTTTAGGGTTTACTGCTTATAGTTTAGGGTTTAGGGTTTAGGATTAATGGTTAGAGTTTGGGATTTAGGGTTTAGGTTTTAGGGTTTGGGTTTAGTGTTTTGGGATTAGGGTTTAGGATTTAGGGTTTAGGGTTAAGCTTTTCTGTTTTAGGGTTACAAATTACGATTTAGAGTTTACGAATTTTTGGTTTAGGATTTAGGGATTACGGTTTATAATTTAGGATTTTGGGATTAGGGTTTAGGGTTTAGAGTTTGGATTTAAGATTCAAGGTCTAGGGTTTACGGTTTAAGGTTTACGGTTTAGGTTTTGGGTTTAGGGTTAAGCTTTTCTGGTTTAGGGTTACAAATTATAGTTTAGAGTTTACGATTTTGGTTTTGGATTTAGGGATTACGGTTTAGAATTTAGGATTTTGGGTTTAGGGTTTACAATTTAGAATTAGGATTTAAGATTCAGGGTCTAGGGTTTTCGGTTTGGGGTTTAAGGTTTAGGTTTAGGATTTGGGGTTTAGGGTTTAGGTTTTGGGTTTTGGGTTCGGGATTTTAGGTTTAGGATTTAGAGTTTTTGGGTTAGGCTTTAGGATTTAGTGTTTTAGGGTTTAGGATTTAGGATTTATGATATAAAATTTATGGTTGAGGGTTAAGGTTTAGGGTTTTTGGTTAGGTGTTTAAGGTTTAGTGTTTACGGTTTAAATTTTAGGGTTTAGGGGTTTGGGTTTATGGGTTTAGGATTTACAGGTTAGGGTTTAGTTGTTAGGATATAGGGTTCTAGGGTTTAGGGTTTAGGGTTTAGGGTTTAGGATTTAGGATTTAGGTCTTAGGGTTAGGGTTTAGGTTATATGGTTTCGAGTTTAGGGTTTATAGGTTTAGGGTTTTGGGTTTAAGCTTTAGGCTTTATGGTTTAGGGTTTAGGGTTTAGTGCTTGGGATTTTTTTTTTTTTGTGTTTTTATGGGTTTAGGGTTTACAAATTTTATGGATGTAGTGTTTAGGGTAAAGGGGATTGTAGTTGTTTTAAATGTGTTTTTGGGTTTATAGTATTTAGTGTTTTAGGTTTAATATTTGGGTTTATAGGGTATAGGGTTTTTGATTTACGTATTAGGGTTTAAAGTTTAGGGTTAGGGTTTAGGTTTTATGTTTTTGGGTTTTGGGTTTAGGGTTTAGGATTTAGGGTTTAAGGTTTAGGGTTTATAGTTTAGGGTTTCGGGTTTAGGGTTTAGTGTTTACAGTTTAGGATTTATAGTTTATGGTTTAGAGTTTAAAGTTTAGGGTTTATGGTTTAGAGTGTAAGGTGTAGGGTTTTGTGTTTAGGATTTACGATTTAGATTTAGGGTTTAGGATTAATGCTTTAGGGCTAGGGTTTAGGGTTTAGGGCTTATGATTTAGGGTTTACAGTTTATGGTTTAGGGTTTAAGGTGTAGGGTTTTGAGTTAGGATTTACGATTTAATTTTAGGGTTTGGGATTAATGGTTTAGGGTTAGGGTTTAGGATATAGCGTTTTCGATTTATGTATTAGGGTTTAGGGTTTTAGGTTAAGGTTTAGGGTTTAGGGTTTAGGTTTAGGGTTTAGAGTTTTGAGTTTAGAGTTTTGGTATTTGGGTTTAGCATTTAGGGTTTAGGTCTAGGGTTTAGAGTTTCGAGTTTAGGTATTCAGGTCTAGGGTTTAGAGTTTAGAGCTTAGGGTTTAGAATTTAGGGTTTGGGCTTTAGGGATTAGGGTTTAGTGTTTAGAGTTTAAGGTTAGGGTTTAGGTTTTATGGTTTCGGATTTAGGGTTTAGGATTTAGGGTTTATGGTTTAGAGTTTAGGGTTTAGGTTTTAGGGTTTATGGTTTATGGTTTAGGGATTAGGGTTTGGGTTTAGGGTTAGGGTTTATGGTTTAGAATTTAAGAATTAGATTTTAGGGTTTAGGGATTAGGGTTTAGCATTTATGTTTTAGGTTTTAGGGTTTACTGCTTTTAGTTTAGGGTTTAGGGTTTAGGATTAAGGGTTAGAGTTTGGGATTCAGGGTTTAGGTTTTAGGGTTTTGGGTTTAGTGTTTTGGTTTTAGGGTTTAGGATTTAGGGTTTAGGCTCAATCTTTTCTAGTTTAGGGTTTAGGGTTACAAATTAGGGTTTAGATTTTACGATTTTTGGTTTAGGATTTAGTGATTACGGTTTAGAATTTAGGATTTTGGGTTTAGGGTTTAGGGTTTAGAGTTTGGATTTAAGATTCAGGGTCTAGGGTTTACGGTTTAGTTTTAGGATTTAGGGTTTAGGGTTTAGGTTTTGGGTTTTGGGTTTGGGATTTTAGATTTAGGGTATAGGGTTTAGGATTTAAGGTTTAGGATTTATGCTATAAAATTTATGATTTAGGGTTAAGGTTTAGGGTTTTTGGTTAAGTCTTTAAGGTTTAGTGTTTACGGTTTAGCTTTTAGGGTTTAGGGGTTTGGGTTTATGGGTTTAGGATTTAGAGGTTAGGGTTTAGTTGTTAGGATTTAGGGTTTTAGGATTTAAGGTTTGAGGTTTAGCGTTTAGGGTTTATGGTTTAGGATTTGGGATTTTGGGTTATGGTTAGGGTTTAGGTCTTATGGTTTTGAGTTTCGGGTTTAAGGTTTAGGCTTTATGGTTTAGGGTTTTAGGTTTAGGGTTTAGGGTTTATAGGTTTAGGGTTTAGGGTTTAAGCTTTAGTCTTTATGGTTTAGGGTTTTGGGTTTAGTGCTTTAGGTTTAAGGTTTGAGATTTAAGGTTTAGGGTTTAGAGTTTAGGATTTAGGATTTAGGGTTAGGATCTACGTTATTATGGTTTAAGGTTTAGGGTTTAGGATTTAGGGTTAGGATTTATGGTTTAGGGTTTATAGTTTAGGGTTTCGGGTTTAGGGTTTAGTGTTTACGGTTTAGGATTTAGAGTTTAAAGGTTAGGGTTTATAGTTTAGGGTTTAAGGTGTAGGGTTTTGAGTTTAGGATTTACGGTTTATGTTTGGGGTTTAGGATTAATGGTTTAGTGCTTGGGTTTAGGGTTTATGATTTAGGGTTTATAGTTTAGGGTTTAGAGTTTAGAGTTTATGGTTTAGGGTTTAGGGTGTAGGGTCTTGAGTTAGGATTTAGAGTTTTGGATTTAGGGTTTAGGTTTAGGGTTTAGGGTTAATGGTTTAGGGCTAGGGTTTAGGGTATTGAGTTTTTGATTTATGGTTTAGGGTTTAGGGTTTATGGTTATGGTTTAGGGTGTAGGGGTTAGGTTTATGGTTTAGAGTGTAGGGTTTAGAGTTTAGGTATTCAGGTTTAGCATTTAGCGTTTAGGTCTAGGGTTTAGTTTTTTGAGTTTTGGTATTCGGGTTGAGGGTTTAAGGTATAGTATTTATGGTTTAGGATTTATGATTTCGGGTTTAGAGTTTTGGGTTTAGGGTTTAGACTTTAGAGTTTAGGGTTTTGGATTTCGGGTTTAGAATTTAAGGTTTGGGGTTTAGTGTTTAGGGTTTAGAGTTTAGAGTTTAGGGTTAGGGTTTAGTTTTTATGGTTTTGGCTTTAGGGTTTAGGATTTAGGGTTTAATGTTTATGGTTAATGGTTTATGGTTTCGGGTTTGGAGTTTAGGGTTTTGTGTTTAGGGTTTATGGTTTAAGGATTAGGGTTTGGGTTTAGGGTTAGGGTTTATGGTTTAGAATTTAAGAATTAGAGTTTAGTGTTTAGGGATTAGGCTTTAGCATTTAGGTTTTATGTGTTAGGGTTTACTGCTTACATAGTTTATGGTTTAGTGTTTAGGATTAAGGGTTAGAATTTGGGATTTAGGGTTTAGGTTTTAGGATTTTGGGTTTAGTGTTTTGGGTTTAGGGTTTAAGGTTAAGCTTTTATGGTTTGGGGTTTAGGGTTACAAATTAGGGTATAGAGTTTACGATTTTTGGTTTAGGATTTAGGGATTTCGGTTTAGAATTTAGGATTTTGGGTTTCGGGTTTTGGGTTAAGAGTTTGGATTTAAGATTCAGGGTCTAGGGTTTATGGTTTGGGGTTTAAGGTTTAGATTTAGGATTTAGGTTTTAGGGTTTACGTTTTGGGTTTTGGGTTTGGGTTTTTAGGTTTAGGGTTTAGGGTTTAGAGTTTTGGTTTTAGGTTTTAGGATTTAGAGTTTTAGGGTTTAGGGTTAAGGTTTGGGGTTTCTGGTTAGGTGTTTAATGTTTAGCGTTTGCGTTAGGGGTTTGGGTTTATGGGTTTAGGATTTAGAGGTTAGGATTTAGTTGTTAGGATATAGGGTTTTAGGGTTTAAGGTTTAGGGTTAGGGGTTTATGGTTAAGGGTTTAGGGTTTATGGTTTAGGATTTGGGATTTATAGGTTTAGGGTTTAGGGTTTAGTGCTTTAGGTTTAATGTTTGAGATTTAGGGTTTAGGGTTTAAGGATTAGGGTTTAGAGTTTAGGATTTAGGATTTAGGGTTTATGGTTAGGATCTAGGTTATTATGGTTTAGGGTTTAGTGTTTACGATTTAGGGTTTAGGGTTATGGTTTAGGGTTTAGGGTTTAGGATTTATTGTTTAGGGTTTATAGTTTAGGGTTTTGGGTTTAGGGTTTAGCGTTTACGGTTTAGGATTTAGAGTTTATGGTTTAGAGTTTAAAGTTTAGGGTTTATGGTTTAGGGTGTAGCATTTTGTGTTTAGGATATACGGTTTAGGTTTAGGGTTTAGGGTTTAGGATTAATGGTTTAGGGCTAGGGTTTAGGGTTTACAGTTTATGGTTTTGGGTATAGGGTTTTGAGTTAGGATTTACGGTGTAGGTTTAGTGTTTAGGATTAATGGTTTAGGGCTAGGGTTTAGGGTATAGGGTTTTAGATTTATGTATTAGGGTTTAGGGTTTAAGGTTAAGGTTAAGGTTTAGGGCTTTGGGTTTAGGGTTAGGGTTTAGAGTTTTGAGTTTAGTGTTAGGTATTCAGGTTTAGCGTTTAGGGTTTATGTCTAGGGTTTAGAGTTTCGAGTTTCAGGTATTCCTGTTTAGGGTTTAAGGTTTAGTATTTATGGTTTAGGATTTATGATTTAGGGTTGAGAGTTTTGGGTTTAAGCTTTAGAGTTTAAAGTTTAGGTTTTTGTATGTAGGATTTAGAATTTAGGGTTTGGGGTTTAGGGTTTAGGGTTTAGAGTTTAAAGTTTAGGGTTAGGGTTTAGGCTTTATGGTTTCGGGTTAAGGGTTTATGATTTAAGGTTTATGGTTTATGGTTTAGGGTTTAGGGTTTAGGTTTTAGGGTTTAGGGTTTATGGTTTAGGGATTAGGGTTTGGCTTTAGGGTTAGGGTTTATGGTTTAGAATTTAAGAATTAGAGTTTAGGGTTTAGGGATTACGGTTTGGTATTTAGGTTCTAGGTTTTAGGGTTTACTGCTTATAGTTTAGGGTTTAGGGTTTCAGATTAAGGGTTAGAGTTTGGGATTTAGGGTTTAGGTTTTAGGGTTTTGGGTTTAGTGTTTTGGGATTAGGGTTTAGGATTTAGGGTTTAGGGTTAAGGTTTTCTGTTTTAGGGTTACAAATTACGGTTTAGAGTTTATGAATTTTTGGTTTAGGATTTAGGGATTACGGTTTAGAATTTAGGATTTTGGGATTAGGGTGTAGGGTTTAGAGTTTGGATTTAAGATTCAAGGTCTAGGGTGTACGGTTTAGGGTTTACGGTTTAGGTTTAGGATTTAGGGTTTAGGGTTTAGGTTTTGGGTTTTGGGTTTGGGATTTTAGATTTAGGGTTTAGGGTTTAGTGTTTTGGGTTTAGGGTTTAGGATTTAGAATTTTAGGGTTTAGGGTTTAGGATTTATGATATAAAATTTATGGTTTAGGGTTATGGTTTAGGACTTTAATGTTTAGCGTTTACGATTTATATTTTAGGGTTTAGGGGTTTGGGTTTATGGGTTTAGGATTTAGTGGTTAGGGTTTAGTTGTTAGGATATCGGGTTTTAGGTTTAAAGGTTTAGGAATTAGGGTTTAGGGTTTAGGGTTTAGTGTTTAGGGTTTTGGGTTTTGGGTTTAGTGTTTATGGTAAGGGTTTAGGTTTTATGGTTTCGAGTTTAGGGTATATAGGTTTAGGGTTTAGTGTTTAGGGTTTAAGCTCTAGGCTTTATGGTTTAGGGTTTAGGGTTTAGGGTTTAGTGCTTTAGTTTTAAGGTTTGAGATTTTGGGTTTAGAGTTTAAGGTTTAGGGTTTAGAGTTTAGGATTTAGGATTTAGGGTTTAAGGTTAGGATCTAGGTTATTATGGTTTAGGTTTTAGGGTTTAGGATTTAGGGTTTAGGGTTTATGGTTTAGGGTTTATAGTTTAGGGTTTCGCGTTTAGCGTTTAGTGTTTACGGTTTAGGATTTAGAGTTTATGGTTTAGAGTTTAAAGTTTAGGGTTTATGGTTTAGGGTTTATAGTTTAGGGTTTCGCGTTTAGCGTTTAGTGTTTACGGTTTAGGATTTAGAGTTTATGGTTTAGAGTTTAAAGTTTAGGGTTTATGGTTTAGGGTTTATAGTTGGTTTAGAATTTATGATTTAGGGTTTAAGGTGTAGGGTTTTGAGTTAGGATTTACGATTTAGGTTTAGGGTTTTGGATTAATGGTTTAGGGCTAGGGTTTAGGGTATAGGGTTTTTGATTTATGTATTAAGGTTTAGGGTTTATGGTTAAGGTTTAGGGTTTAGGGTTTAAAGTTTTGAGTTTAGATTTTTGGTATTCGGGTTTAGCATTTAGGGTTTAGGTCTAGGGTTCAGAGTTTCGAGTTTAGGTATTCTGGTTTAGGGTTTTAGGTTTAGTATTTATGGTTTAGGATTTATGATTTAGGGTTTAGAATTTTTGGTTTAGGGTTTAGACTTTAGAGTTTAGGGTTTTGGATTTCGGGTTTAGAATTTAAGGTTTGGGGTTTAGTGTTTAGGGTTTAGAGTTTAGAGATTAGGGTTAGGGTTTAGTTTTTATGGTTTTGGCTTTAGGGTTTAATGTTTATGGTTAATGGTTTATGGTTTCAGGTTTGGAGTTTAAGGTTTAGGGTTTTGTGTTTAGGGTTTAGGGTTTAGGATTTACGATTTAGGTTTAGGGTTTTGGATTAATGGTTTAGGGCTAGGGTTTAGGGTATAGGGTTTTTGATTTATGTATTAAGGTTTAGGGTTTATGGTTAAGGTTTAGGGTTTAGGGTTTAGAGTTTTGAGTTTAGTGTTTTGTTATTCGGGTTTAGCATTTAGGGTTTAGGTCTAGGGTTCAGAGTTTCGAGTTAGGTATTCTGGTTTAGGGTTTAAGGTTTAGTATTTATGGTTTAGGATTTATGATTTAGGGTTTAGAATTTTGGGTTTAGGGTTTAGAGTTTAGAGTTTAGGGTTTTGGATTTCGAGTTTTGAATTTAGGGTTTGGGGTTTAGGGATTAGGGTTTAGAGTTTAGAGATTAGGGTTAGGGTTTAGGTTTTATGGTTTCGGGTTTAGAGTTTAGGATTTAGGATTTATGGTTTATGGTTTATGGTTTAGGGTTTAAAGTTTAGGGTTTATGTTTTAGGGTTTAGGGATTAGTGTTTGGGTTTAGGGTTTAGAATTTAAGAATTAGAGTTTAGGGTTTAGGGATTAGGGTTTAGCATTTAGGTTTTATGTTTTAGGGTTTACTACTTATGGATTAGGGTTTAGGGTTTATGATTAAGGGTTAGAGTTTGGGATTTAGGGTTTAGGTTTTAGGGTTTTGGGTTTAGGGTTTAGGATTTAAGGTTTAGGGTTAAGCTTTTATGGTTTAGGGTTTATGATGTAGGGTCTAGGGTTAAGCTTTTATGGTTTAGGGTTTAGGGTTACAAATTAGGGCTTAGAGTTTACGATTGTTGGTTTAGGATTTAGGGATTACGATTTAGAATTTTGGATTTAGGGTTTAAGGTTTAGATTTTGAATTTAAGATTCAGGTTCTAGGGTTTACGGTTTGGGGTTTAAGGTTTAGGTTTACGTTTAGGATTTAGGGTTTAGGGTTTAGGTTTTGGGTTTTGGGTTTGGGATTTTAGGTTTAGGGTTTAGGGTTTAGAGTTTTGGGTTTAGGGTTTAGGATTTAAGGTTTAGGGTTAAGCTTTTATGGTTTAGGGTTTAGGGTTACAAATTAGGGTTTACTTATGATATAACATTTATGGTTTAGGGTTTTTGGTTAAGTGTTTAAGTTTTAGCGTTTACGGTTTAGCTTTTAGTGTTTAGGGGTTTGGGATTATGGGTTTAGGATTTAGAGGTGAGGATTTAGTTGTTAGGATTTAAGGTTTTAGGGTTTAGGGTTTTGGGTTTAGGATTTGGGATTTAGGGTTTAGGGTTAGGGTTTAGGTTTTAGGTTTCGAGTTTAGGGTTTATAGGTTTAGGGTTTAGGGTTTAAGCTTTAGGCTTTATAGTTTAGGGTTTAGGGTTTAGTGCTTTAGGTTTAAGGTTTGAGATTTAGGGTTTAGGGTTTAGAGTTAGGATTTAGGGTTTAAGGTTTAAGGTTTAGGGTTAGGATTTAGGTTATTATGGTTTACGGTTTAGGGTTTAGCGTTTAGGGTTGATGGCTTAGGGTTTATAGTTTAGGGTGTCGGGTTTAGGGTTTAGTGTTTACGGTTTAGGATTTAGAGTTTATGGTTTAGAATTTATAATTTAAGGTTTATGGTTTAGGGTTTAGGGTGTAGGGTTTTAAGTTTAGGATTTACGGTTTAGGTTTAGGGTTTAGGATTAATGGTTTAGGGCTAGGGTTTAAGGTTTACGGTTTATGATTTTGGGTTTACAGTTTAGGGTTTAGAGTTTATGGTTTAGGGTTTAGGGTGTAGGGTTTTGAGTTAGGATTTACGGTTTAGGTTTAGGGTTTAGGATTAATGGTTTAGGGCTAGGGTTTAGGGTATTGAGTTTTTGATTTATGGTTTAGGGTTTAGGGTTTATGGTTATTGTTTGTGGTTAAGATTTAGGGTTTAGGGTTTAGAGTTAGGGATTAGAGTTTAGGTATTCAGGTATAGCCTTTAGGGTTTAGGTCTAGGGTTTAGAGTTTCGAGTTTAGGTATTCGGGTTTAGGGTTTAAGGTTTAGTATTTATGGTTTAGGATTTATGATTTGGTTTAGGGTTTAGGATTTACGATTTAGGTTTAGGGTTTTGGATTAATGGTTTAGGGCTAGGGTTTAGGGTATAGGGTTTGGGTTTGGGGTTTAGGGTTTAGAGTTTAGAGTTTAGGGTTAGGGGTTTGGTATTTAGGATTTAGGGTTTAAGGATTTGGGTATAGGGTTTATGGTTTTTTTGTTTAGGGTTTAGGGTTTTTGGTTAAGTGTTTAGGTTTAGGGTTTTGTGTTTAGGGTTTAGGGTTTAGGATTTACGATTTAGGTTTAGGGTTTTGGATTAATGGTTTAGGGCTAGGGTTTAGGGTATAGGGTTTTGATTTATGTTTAGGGTTTAGAGTTTAGAGTTTAGGGTTAGGGTTTAGTTTTTATGGTTTCTACTTCAGGGTTTAGGATTTAGGATTTAGGGTTTAAGGTTTATGGTTCATGGTTTATGGTTTAGGGTTTAGGTTTTAGGGTTTAGGATTTAGGGTTTTAGGGTTTAGGATTTGGGATTTATGTTATAAAATTTATGGTTTAGGGTTAAGATTTCGGATTTTTGGTTAAGTGTTGAAGGTTTAGCCTTTACGGTTTAGCTTTTAGGGATTAGGGTTTGGGTTTATGGGTTTAGGATTTAGAGGTTAGGGTTTAGTTGTTAAGATTTAGGTGGTTCAGGGTTTAGGGTTTTGGGTTTAGGGTTTAGGGTTTAGGGTTTAGGATATTGGATTTAGGGTTTAGGGTTAGGGTTTAGGTTTATGGTTTTGAGTTTAGGGTTTAGGGTTTAGTGTTTAAGCTTTAGGCTTTATGGTTTAGGGTTTTGGGTTTAGTGCATTATGTTTAAGGTTTGAGATTTAGGGTTGAGGTTTTAGTGTTTAGAGTTTAGGATTTAGGGTTTAGGGTTTAGGGTTAGGATCTAGGTTATTATGGTTTAAGGTTTAGGGCTTAGGATTTATGGTTTAGGGTTTATAGTATAGGGTTTCGGCTTTAGTGTTTACGGTTTAGGATTTGGAGTTTATGGTTTAGGGTTAAGGGTGTAGGGTTTTGAGTTTAGTATTTACGGTTTAAGTTTAGGGTTTTGGATTAATAGTTTAGGGTTTGGGTTTAGGGTTTATGATATAAGGTTACAATTTAGGGTTTAGAGTTTATGGTTTAGGGATTTGTGTGTAGGATCTTGAGTTAGGATTTAGAGTTTAGGGTTTACGGTCTAGGATTAATGGTTTAGTGCTAGGGTTTATGGTATAGAGTTTTTTATTTATGGTTTAGGGTTTAGGGTTTATGGTTAAGGTTTAGGGTGTAGGGGTTAGGTTTAGGGTTTAAAGTTTAATGTTTAGAAATTAGCTATTCGGGTTTAGCGTTTAGGGTTTAGGTCTAGGGTTTAGAATTTTGAGTTTAGGTATTCGGGTTTAGGGTTTAAGGTTTAGTATTTATGGTTTAGGATATATGATTTCAGGTTTAGAGTTTTGGGTTTTGGGTTTAGGCTTTAGACTTTAGAGTTTAGGGTTTTGGATTTCGGGTTTATAATTTAGGGTTTGGAGTTTAGAGTTTAGGGTTTAGAGTTTAGACTTTAGGGTTAGGGTTTAGGTTTTATGATTTCGGCTTTAGGGTTTAGGATTTAGGGTTTAAGGTTTATGGTTCATGGTTTATGGCATAGGGTTTAGAGTTTAGGGTTTAGGTTTTAGGGTTTTGTGTTTAGGGTTTA
>NW_006239980.1:0-875 GCF_000226075.1 Solanum tuberosum
CGAGTCTGCCCATGCTTCGGGCTCCGAGTCTGCCTATGCTGCAGGGTCCAGTGCTAAATCAGCCACAGGATATGGTGAGAATGACCAAGCAGCCTCGTCTGATGAGGCAACTAGCTCGGAGTCCATACCTGCACCACAGAATGATGACCCCACTCCAGTAGCCGGCGAGCTAAATAGGTGGTGTGTAGAAGGCCAATGGCAAATTTATCGGGATGCCAAGATGGTAAACGACAAACAGAAGATGGCCCGAATTATTACAGAGTAGCGTAGAGTCCTCACGGGGAGCTTGCACACTGTCCCGGACATCCACCGGATGTTTAACCTTCACAAGTGTGACTGGATGGCTTGAGACCCAGGGACGTATAGCGAGGAGATTGTGCGGGAATTCTATGCTTCCTATGCTGCCACTCTCCGCGGTTCAATTTTCAAGCGGTCAAAGCCCCTAGCTCAAGATCTTCTCACTTCCACGTTGGTTCGAGGTTGTCCGGTGGACATATCACCTGCCACGATCAGACGTTTTCTCTATGGTCCCACCACGGGTCACTCTTGGCTGTCAACACCACAGAGTTTGATTACAGATGGGACATCGTGAGGAGTGGCGCTTTCCAGAGGAACGCTGAGCAGCGAGAGACTGTTCTACTAGGGTTGGCCAGGTACATTGCTGCAGATGGCGAGCGTGCGGAATGGGTCGCTGCTCCACGGTTGGGTATCAGGAAGGCTACATTAAATTTTGTGGCCAAGTTCTTCTGGCTGCTGGTACGTAACAGAGTGTCACCTACAAAAGCTGACAATCAAGTCACTTGGGACAAAGCGTTCATGGTTGCGGCATTGGTAGCAGGAGTGGAGATTGACTTTGCCCGCATGCTGTTGGCAGA
>NW_006239980.1:1134-1610 GCF_000226075.1 Solanum tuberosum
GCCGATCTTGCAGACACAGTGGGGAAGGCACAGGGCGGTGACCCCAGTATCCTAGACCACACCGATACTGTCCTGGGCTCCTCATCTCAGGCAGCTTGTATGGCTCCTAGCTCTTCCCGGTCCACACCACAATTAGGAGCTACTGTTGTCCCGTTGGCCAGAGTACAGAAGTTAGAGGCTTAGATGGCCACAATACTGCATCACATCCAGCCGTGGATGCAAAAGTCGATAGCCGAGTCCGAGGCTAGAATGGAGCGCATGATGGAGGGGATGATGGACCGGAAGGTCCAGGTTGTTAATAAGCGTCTCGATGCCTTTGAGTTGCGAGTCCTCGAGCGATCAGCCCCGACCATCGATCTATCTGCTTTGCGGGCTAACATAGCCAGCCTCCGGACTGACGTTGATGCCATTCTTGCTGCACCTTCAGTTGAGACTCAGGCTGCTCCTACTGCACTGGCTGATGATACAGTGCTAGA
>NW_006239980.1:8129-11424 GCF_000226075.1 Solanum tuberosum
AAGTATGTGGCATTCTTAGGCCACATTATGTCTGGAGAGGGAATTAAAGTTGATACCCATAAAAAAATTGGTCTAGACCCATATCTCCAACTGATATTAGGAGTTTCTTGACATAGTAATGGTAATGGGGAAATAGGGCCCAATCTTCTTCAGTTACTCCACCAGATAGAGCTTCATCTAGATGAGCTACTTCAAGGGCAGGCAGAGATGGAAATCGTCTTTATGTTATCGCTAGCCGCCGAGAGCAAGAGGATTCTCCAGATGTCCAGATGTTGTCACTGGTATGATCCAAGTCTTTAACTCTAATGTTTATGTTTTCATAGACCCAGGAGCGAGTTTATCCTTTGTAACTCCGTATGTTGCGATGAATTTTGATGTTATTCCTGGGAAACTTAGTGAACCCTTCAGTGTTTCTACACATGTTGGTGAGTCTATTCTAGCAAAGAAAGTCTATCGTGATTGTCCCATTTCCATCAATCACAAGAGCACCATGGCTTATTTAGTTGAGTTAGACATGATAGATTTTGATGTCATTCTTGGTATGGACTAGCTTCATGCCTGTTATGCCTCAGTTGATTGTAGAACTCGAGTTGTCAAGTTTCAATTTCCAAATGAGCCAGTCTTAGAGTGGAAAAGTAGTTCACCAGTGCCTAAGGGTCGTTTCATTTCGTCCCTCAAGGCAAGGAAGTTAGTTTCCAAGGGGTGTGTCTATCACTTAGTTCGAGTTAATGACTCTAGTGTTGAGATACCTCCTATTCAGTCAGTTTCAGTAGTAAAAGAGTTTCCAGAAATTTTTCTAGATGATCTACTTGGAGTCCCTCCTGAGAGATAGATAGATTTCGGTATAGATGTTCTTCCAGATACTCGTCCTTCATCTATTCCGCCATATAGAATGGCACCAGCAGAGTTGAAAGAGCTTAAAGAGCAGTTGAAAGATCTTTTAGAGAAAGGTTTCATTCGACCAAGTATCTCACCTTGGGGCGCTCCGATCCTATTTGTGAGAAAGAAAGATGGTTTCCTTAGGATGTGTATAGATTACCGTCAGTTGAACAAGGTTACCACCAAGAATAAGTATCCTCTTCCAAGAATTGATGATCTTTTAGATCAGCTTCAGGGTGCTTCGTGTTTCTCGAAGATAGACCTGAGATCAGGCTACCATCAGTTGAGGGTAAGGGAATGTGATATTCCCAAGACAACATTCAGGACCCGTTATGGTCATTATGAGTTTCTGGTCATGTCCTTTGGTTTGACCAATGCACCTGCAACATTCATGGACCTTATGAATAGAGTTTTCAAACCTTATTTAGATATGTTTGTTATCGTCTTCATTGATGGCATACTAATCTATTCAAGGAATGAAGAAGATCATGTTAGCCATCTCATAATAGTTCTTCAGACTTTGAAAGATAAAGAGTTATATGCCAAGTTCTCTAAATGTGAGTTTTGGCTTGAGTCTGTGGCGTTCTTGGGCCACATAGGTTTCCGGTGATGGGAATTAGGAGTTGATACTTAGAAAATAGAGGCAGTGCAGAATTGGCCTAGACCCACATCTCCAACTGATATAAGGAGTTTCTTGGGCATGTCTGGATATTATAGAAGGTTCGTAGAGGGATTCTCATCTATTTTGTCCCCTTTGACCAAGTTGACTCAGAAAATAGTGAAATTTCAATGGTCTGAAGCTTGTGAGAAAAACTTTCAGGAATTGAAAAAGAAGTTGACTGCTGCCCTAGTCTTGCCTTACCAGAAGGTACGCAAGGCTTTGTTGTTTATTGTGATGCATCTAGAGTTGGTTTGGGTTGTGTGTTAATATAGAATGACAAAGTTATAGCTTATGCCTCCAGGCAGTTGAAAGTTCATGAGAAGAACTACCCAACCCATGACTTAGAATTGTCTATTATAGTATTTGCTTTGAAAATATGGCGCCATTACATTTATGGTGTTCATGTGGATGTGTTCACCGATCACAAAAGCCTTCAGTATGTGTTCACTCATAAAGAGCTCAATCTCATACATAGGAGATGGTTAGAATTACTCAAGGATTATGACATGAGTATTCTTTACCACCTAAGTAAGGCTAATGTTGTCGCTGATGCTTTAAGCAGGTTGTCTATGGGTAGTACTGCCCATGTTGAGGAAGAAAAGAGAGAGTTAGTAAAAGATGTGCATAGACTTGCACGCCTGAGAGTCAGACTTATGGATTCCATAGAAGGAGGAGCAGTGGTGATGAATGAGGCTGAATCATCATTAATGTCAGAAGTAAAAGAGAAGCAAGACCAATATTTTGCTTGAATTGAACACAAATGTTCATAAGCAAAAAGTAGTAGCTTTTGAACAAGGGTGAGATGGCGTACTGAGATATCAAGGTAGATTGTGTATACCAATGGTGGATGGACTCCAAGAGAGGATTATGGAGGAGGCTCATAGATCCAAATATTCCATTCATCCGGGTTCCACAAAGATGTATCGTGATTTGAAATAGGTGTATTGGTGGAATAGTATAAAGAAGGGCATTGCAAAATTTGTTGCTAAGTGTCCAAATTGCCAACAAGTTAAAGTAGAGCACCAAAAGGGCCCCGGTGGGTTGGCTCAGAATATAGAACTTCTGGAATGGAAGTGGGAGATGATTAATATGGACTTCATCACAGGGTTACCAAGGTCTCGCAGGCAGCATGATTCTGTTTGGGTGATTGTCGATAGAATGACAGAATCAACCCACTTTTTGTCGATAAAGACTACCCACTCAGCAGAAGATTATGCTAAGCTTTATATTCAAGAGGTGGTAAGACTTCATGGGGTTCCGGTCTCCTTTATTTCAGATAGGGGTGCACAATTTACTGCACAGTTCTGGAAATCTTTTCAGATGGGTTTGGGTTCAAAGGCGAACTTGAGTACTACTTTTCACCCTCAGCCTGATGGGCAAGCAGAGCACACTATTCAGACCTTAGAGGATATGTTGAGGGCTTGTGTGATTGATTTCAAGGGTAATTGGGATGATCACCTACCTCTTATTGAGTTTGCTTATAACAATAATTACCACTCTAACATTCAAATGGCTCCATATGAAGCCCTTTATGGGAGAAGATGCAGATCTCCTATTGGATGGTTTGAAGTTGGTGAAGCAGGGTTTGATAGGACCAGATTTAGTTCATCAAGCTATGGAGAAGGTGAAAGTGATTCAAGAGTGGTTGAAAACGGCACAGAGTCGTCAAAAATACTACACTGATGTTAGAAGGAGGGAGTTAGAGTTTGAAGTAGATAATTGGGTATACTTGAAAGTTTAACCCATGAAGGGTGT
>NW_006239980.1:11461-24711 GCF_000226075.1 Solanum tuberosum
GTTAGAGTTTGAAGTAGATGATTGGGTATATCTAAAGGTTTCACCCATGAAGGGTGTTATGAGGTTTGGTAAGAAGGGGAAGCTTAGTCCTAGGTATATTGGCCCTTACAGAATAGCGAAAAGGGTAGGTAATGTTGCTTAAGAGTGGGAGCTACCACAAGAGTTAGCAGCGGTTCATCTGGTATTTCACGTCTCCGTGTTGAAGAAGTGCATGGGCGATCCTTCGTTGATCATACCAACTGAAAGTATTGAGATCAATGATAACTTATCTTATGAGGATATGCCTATTCAGATTCTAGATCGCCAAGTTCGTAAGTTGAGAACAAAAGAGGTGGCATTAGTCAAAGTCCTTTGGAGGAACCAATTTGTTGAGGAAGCTACTTGGGAAGCTGAGGAGGATATGAAGAAGATATATCCATATCTCTTTGAGTCCGGAGAAAATGCAGACCAAGGTACTAATTCTCTTCTTAGTACTCCTTAAACTTGTGAGTGAGCATGTTGTTTGTTTGCATTTGCTTGTTGGGTGTTTGAACTTGATGTTACACCCTTAGCCTAATAAGAGTAATCTCATTCGAGGAAGAATGTTCCCAAGGGGGAGATATTGTAACATCTCACAATTTGAAATAACTAGGAAGAAACTAATAATTGGATATAGTCATTTTTGGAAAGAATGGAAGTCTGGAAATTTGTTTAAGTTAGGAAAAGTTGAGTTTTGGTCAACTTAAAATGGCCATAACTTTTAGTTCAGGATGATTTAGGTGTACTTACATAAATGGTTGGAAATCTCTTGGAATGATCTTTCCAACGCCGCCAAGTTTGCGCGATTCCGAGTTTGTATGAGTAAGTTATGCCCTTTGGAACTTGGGCTGTTGGATTAATGAAAGTCTAATCCGGATTTTTGGAAGGGTAATTTATTCTTTTCCTTACCTAATTATTCTAATTCGTTTTTAGGAGTTTAATTGGGGTAAATTAATATTTTAGTCAGTTTAGAAAAGTGAATTTTACGCTAGGGCTTGGAGAAAAGAGGAGAAAAGAGGAGAAAAGAGGAGAAAAAAGGAGAGGAGAAGAACTATCAAGATTCGTCGAGGTTAGCTTGTGGATTTCATCGGAGGTGATCCCTACAAGGTATGTGAGATCACATAGCATTGGGTTAGTCCGCCCACGCGCCAACCATGATTCAATTCAGCAAATTTAAGTCTTTGAAAGTTTAGAAATTGAGTTCTTGATGAACATTGTTGAAAGTTTCGTTGAATTCTTGTGGGTTGTGTTGTTGAAGTTTATTGATGATTTGATTCATGTTTCTAGGTGTAATTTCGAGTTTAATCTATTGTATATTGAGGGTATTAATGATTCTAAGTATTTGGGGAAAGAACAATTGAAGTTTAGAGGGTTTAGAGGTGAAAAACGAGCAAGAAAAGTCATCAAACACATGGGGAAGGGAGTGGGGCGTCGCACCCCCCCAAAAGGGTCTCTGAAGTTTACCCCTTGGGGTGATGCGCCAGCCAGAGCGTCCCAACATGTTCTCTGAAGTTTGAGGGCTGGCGCACCACGCCTCTCAGAGCGCCAGGGATGCCAATTCTCCCCATTCGTTCCCCACCTTTTAGTACTTAATCCTTAGCAATGTACCTATGTTTTCTAGTTGATTCCAACACTCTAAGGTACATCTAAACATCATGAAATCATCCATAAACATGAGATCAATAACCTTGAATCCATAATCCAATTTAAGGAAAGTTTAAGATCAAAGTCAAGAGAAGTTAAGAGTCAAGTCTAGAAGTTAAGAAGCAAGCCAAAACAAAGTTTATAAAGTTTTCAAAAGTCTTTAACAAACATTTTAACTTTGTTTTAAGACTTAAGTTTCAAGTTAAGCAAAGAGTAAAGAGTTGAGTTCATTTCTCAAAAAGCTATAAGAGAACTAAGTATTCCCAAGAGTTTTAAATGTTTTCACATTTGAATAAGAAAGGGAAACATCGATTTCCAAGAGAGCTTTTAAGGTAAAGTTTTGAGTAATTATCTGAAACAAAAGAAAGAAGTTTTGATTTTAAATCATCTGAGCTAAGTATATTTTGGGAGTAGTATTGAGCACCGATATGGGGATGCAAGTTCATATTAACTCAAGTCTCCATAAACTATGTAACCATCATGAGTAGTAAATGATCATACTTTTTAGATGACTCCTTAAAATGCTTTTAGCATAGACTAGTGGATCCACTTAGTGAGTTAGGTTCTATATCCTCGGCAAGGTATAGGACGGTTCTTGGCAGCTTGAGGTAAAATGTTGTACCATCACTTAGGCTCATAGTGGTGGTTGTCGGTTAGAGAATCTCCCACAGAAACTATATTACTTTGTTATATGAGTAAAGTTGAGTTTGTTATTGCATTTTCTTTAACGAACTAAGTTGCTTTTACCGTTTTATAAAGCTTTTCATATATTGCATCTGTCTTATTGCTTTATTTTGAGTTGAGTTATTCATGAGTTGAGAAGAGTCAATGTAAGTGTTTCTTTTGGAATCTTTTCAAGCCTATGTTATGTTTAGCATTCCAACTCGTATACTCGTACATTCAATGTACTGATGTTAGTTGCCCTGCATCATATTATGCTGCAGACACAGGTAACCAGGATCAGCATCCAGCACCTCGTTGATCAGGTTCAGCACTCAGAGTCAGTTGGTGAGCTTCCTTGCATTTCAGAGGACTCTTTTTATCGGGTGTTTTCTAGTTTTCAATTGTTAGGATGATTGGGGGTCCTGTCCTGACATCCCTCTTTATTTTAGAGGCTTCATAGACAGATAGTTTAGTTCTCCAGTCTTATTCATTTCAGTTGTATACGTTTAAGACTTTGGTTTCCATTTTGGCTAAGATTTTTATTTCTTAAAGTTATTGCATGAGTAATACTTCTTGTGTTTAAGTTTTCCGCTGAGTAAGTAAGCCAGGCCAATGGTTCGCTTGAGGCCAACAATGGTTCTCGAGTTCCAGCCACGTCCGGGGTGTAGGCTCGGGGAGTGACAATTACTTCCCGAAATTCAGCATTCGTGACCTTTCCTTGGGGTTGCACCTCTGGTGCATTAGGTACCCCTTGTTCCTCAACATTCCTCCTAGCAGGATGATCTCAGACAACTCTTCGTGGAGGCATGATCAACTGAAAGACACGCACAAGCACGAGTTAGAAAGAGACTTTATAGAGATGAACTCTATCGCACGAAATGAATGTGAGAGAAGTGAGATAGTTCCTAAATGTTGCAACCTCCCAATTATAGATGTGGCGCGCTTTAGATCGATAACTAGGACTCTACAGACACGGCTTCATAGACTCCCTAGGACTCTTGAACTCTGTGCTCTGATACCAAGTTTGTCACGCCCTGAGCCTACACCCTGGGCGGGATTGACACTCGAGAACCATTGCTGGCCCCAAGTGAACCCTTGGCCTGGCTAGACTCTCAGCGGAAGACTTTATCAACATGAAATGTACTTAAACACAATCTTAAATAAACTATCTGAATAGATAAACTGAGAATGTTTAGAAAATGAAATCCAACTTAGTCAAAATGGCAACTCAAGTCTTTAAATCAAACAACTGAAATATCAAGACTAAAGAACTCATATCTAACTGTCTATGAAGCCTCTAGATACTAAGAGGGATGTCGGGACAAGACCCCCGATCATCCTAACAATGGAAATAACCAAAAGCAATAAAAAAAACATAACCAAATGGATCCTCCGGAAAGCAATGAGGCTTACCAACTGACTCTGAGTGCTCAATTGAATCAACGAGGCGTTGGATGCTGATCCTGGTTATGCATCATAAAATGATGCAGGCCAAATGGCATCAGTACATTGAATGTATGAGCATGTGAGGGGAAAACTAAACACGACATAAGCTTGAAATGAATACTGAAAGGACACTTACCTCAACTTTACTCAACTCATGAATACTCAATCTCAATGCAGAATTAAACGACAGTAAAGGTGCAGTTTATATAAAGCATTTAAATAAGTAATAAACAACTTAATATACATATATAATAAAGTAATGTAACTATATGGGAGTTTCTCTCACTGACAACCATCACTATGAGCTAAAGTGATGATACAACATCGCGCCCACACTGCCAGAACTGTCCTATAACTTACCGGGATATAGAACGCCTCAACTAAGTGGATCCGCTAGTCTATTGTAAAAAGCATTAATGAATCATCTAAAAAGTATGACTCTTTCTACCCACGATGACTACATGGTTTATGGAGACTTGAGTTATTATGAACTCGTCCCCATATCGGTGCTCAATACTACTCCCAAAATATATTTAACTCATATGTTTAAAAACAAAAACTCTTTCTGTTGTTTGATATAATTACTCAAAAACTAGCTCAAAGGCTCTCTTGGAAATCAGTGTTTCCTATCTTGTTTAAATGTGAAAACATTTGATCTTTGAGAATACATAGTTCCGATATACTCTTTTGAAGAAATGAACTTCAAGCTTTAATATTTACTCAAATCAAAACTCAAGCCTTAAAACAAAGTTAAAACGTTTGTAAAAGACTTTTGGAAGACTCTAAGAACTTCTCTTGACTTGACTCTTAACTTTACTTGAATTGAATTATGGATTCAAGGCTCATGATCTCATGTTATGGATGATTTAATGTTGATTAGATGTACCTTAGAGTGTAGAAATTAAAACATAGGTACGTTTGAAGGGAACTCGTACGGAAAGAAGTGGGAAAGGGTAGAAGGCCTGGCGACCCTGGCGCTCTGAGTGGTGCGGGGCACTAGAGGGAAAACTTCAGAACTGGGGATGGGGCGCACTGGCTGGTGCGGCGCCCCAGAGCCCAAACTACAGAGCACAAAGTGGGGAGCTCTGGCTGGCGCGGCGCCCCAGACCCCTCCCCAGAAATCCCAGAGCTTTCTTGCTTGTTTTTCAACTCTAAACCCTCTAGATTAGAATGGTTCCTTCCCCAAACACTTAAATTCTAATACATAACCACAATATACAAGAATCAACTCAAAAACAACCTTAAATATCATCAAATCACATCAAGAACTCCTCCAAAAACTCCACAATCAAGATTCAAATGAAACTTCAACAAAATTCATCAAGAACTCATAAGCTTTTCTTTCAAGAACACAAATACGTTGAATTTAATCATGTTTGGCGCGTGGGTGAACTAACCCAATGCTGTGTGATCTCACATACCTCGTAGGGATCAACCCTTGGCGAAATCAACGAGCTTAACTTCAAGAACGCGACAAATCCTTGCTTCTTCTCCTCCTTTCTCCTCTTCTTTTCTCTTCTCTCAAAATCCTAACTTGTTTTCAATAGCGTAAACTGAATCCCATCAGTTGAGACCCCAACACCTAACTCATCTTGAGCTAGGAGTTATGGTCGTTTGAAGTTGACCCAAAACTTAAGCTTAACAAAACTTAAACAAATTTCCAGATTTTTCATTCTTTCCAAAAATGTCTCTTTCTAATTCTAGCTCTTTCACTTAGCGAGGTGTTACACACTGCCTTACCTCCAAAAGAGAGTAACTTCACTTTCCAATCCTGTAGTTTGTTCTGAATCTTTTTGATGAGTTTAGAGAAATGAACCTTCTTCTTTTTAGCATGTCCAATAGGACATCCTAAATACATCATGGGAAAACTGCCTCTCAGAAAATAGTAACATCTTTCATTTCTTGAACCACATAATGAGCAACCTTACTAAACATATAATAGAAAGTCTTTCCTTTATTTATCAGTTGAACATACGAAGATTCATAAAGAGTAAGAGTTTCCATTATTAATTGCATAGATCTTTTATCAACATTAGCAAAAATAATAGTATCATCTACATAGGCCAAATGATTGATTTAATCACTCCACTTAAGTAATCCATAAATATTAAACTTGTGATTATAAAACAAGTGATTAAGAGCTTTCGATAGCACCTTAACAGTCAAAATAAATAAAGCAGGGGATAGAGGGTCTCCTTGCTTTACCTCTCTAGTAGAGTGAAAAAATCCATGTGCTTGTCCATTCACTAATACAGAGTACCAATTATTAGCCATTAATCTCCACACCATGTCCATCCATCGTAACTCAAAATCCATCTTTTCTAAGACTTTCATAAAAAAATTTCCAATCAACTCTATCGTAGGCCATTGCCATTTCTAATTTAATTGCCACATTAGCAGGTTTACCTCTTTTTCTGATATCAGTAATAATTTCTTGGGCCATTTAACACATTTTCAGTAATATTTCTGCCTTTAATTTGTATATTTCACCTATAAGGTCAGATTCACGCTTTGACTAGATATTATTTGCAGCTACTTACCACTGAGCGGGAGAAGATATGACGATTTGTCAAAGGTTTGAACGTGGGACTTTAGTTAGCAGCACTCCAGATGGTGTCTTATAATAAGACTTTTCAGGAAGTGGTAGAGCATGTAAGGAGTGTGAAGGAGGTGATAGTTTCAATGAATCCTTCTCTAAGGGGTTGATCCTCAAGTATACTCTCAAAACCCCTATTTAGACAACGATGCAGGTTTCATCTGAGGGTCCGTCAAAGGTCAGCCAACAATCATCAAATTAAAAAGGTTACTCTGTATTTTTAATTTTAGCATATTGACCTACATTGGACAGGTTTTCTATGAGTATGGTCAAGTGGTACCCCAAATTCAGACATGGTAAATAGGTAGTTCAACAACAGGCTTCTCGAGCCTTAGTTCCAACATGTAGGAGATGTGGCTCGTATGGTAGACATCATCCTCAATTTGGATGGGGTGGTTACACAACAGATAGATATGGTATCCATCCTATTTGAGATCATGGTCAGGCTAACATAGTTGAGGCAATTCGTAGGCAGGAGGTCAGACTCACTTATATGTTTTTTTTTCGGGCACACATGAGGCAAAAATGTCTGATGCAGTGACCACATGTATTATTCTAGTCTATGATCGAATGAATACATCCTTATTTAACCATGATTTCACCATTTTATATGTGCCTGTTTATTTTGTTGTGGGTTTGAGTATGATTTGTGAATCACTTGATGTTCATATTCATATTTCTACTCCTTTAGGTGATTTTGTGGTTGTTGATAGAGTCTATTATTTTTGTGTGGAGACTTTTATGGGGTATAAAATCTTGATAGACTTGGTGATCTTTGACATGGTTGATTTTGATGTCATTTTGGGGATGATTTGGTTGTCTTCATACAATGTTGTTTTAGACGATCATGCCAATATAGTTTTCATATCTATGTCAGGGATGTCTGGGCTTGAGTGGAAGGGTAATTGTAGTTCTACTCCTAAAAAAATCATATCTTTTATTTGTGCCAAAAGACATTAGAAGTGTTGTAACCACATTTGAAAAATTATTCTAGATGAGTCTAAAAAGGAATATCATTTATGAAGTATCATTTATATTATGAGATGTTGTACAATGCTGTGGTGTGGATGAGAAACTTTGGGTCTATTTAGAGTTTGGTCCTCTACTAAACTTTTGATAAAACATGAGAACAAAGTGAGAAGCCCAAAAGAAATGTTGAGCGGCCCAAGATAGTTTGTCAAATCGGGTCAATCCAATCCCACCCAGCTGATGCCACGTGGTTGTCATTTGAAAGGCAAAGTCTTCTTTTACTTTGTTTACTCCGACAAAGTTCTAAGAGCGTTACACTATTCATCTTCTTTACTAGCTACTGAATCATTGTTTCTTCAACTCTCTCAATTGTATCATCGTCATCTGTCCTGAGGATATTGATCTCTATATCATGTCAACAAAGGCAAAGCTACAAATATAACTACATTTATCCATCTCCAACTTCAATTTATCTTAAAGGTAAACAAACAATTACTCTGTCTTCACTAGGAAATAAAATCAAACACATCATTTTAGTGTCTTCTTTCTCATTTGGAAGATCATTTAAACGATTTTTTTTTGTAAGACTTTTCAATGGAGAATCTACCAGAGTCACCATTTTCTGAATCAACATTGGGATCATCGTCATCATCGCCATCACAGAAAAATCCTAATGACTTGAGTGCTCTGACTCCAAATCAGTTGGTGCTATTAATCCATGATGCTAGTCTTCGTGAAGAGGTCATGCATCACCTCTGCAAGGTATATGGCACATTTAATTTTTAAAATATTTTTATTATACGGTCTATTTTATGTAAGTGTTAATTTTTGTATATATGTTTGTTATGTATTGTTGTTTTCTACTTGATAGTCGTTCGATGGGAGAGATAGAGAGGCAAAAAAGTTCATCGATCGTTGATTTTTTTTTTGAGATGTTTTTTTAATGGACATTAGATTTCACAATGAATGAACTTTTGTTAGTGGTCTTTATAGAAATTATGATGATATGATTAGTTTCTCTTTCTATATTATAAGAAATATGTCATATTTACCCAAAATGGGCATGATGTAGAATTCAACATGACCCCAATTTAACATTTTATTTGAAAATCAAATTTTGACACGTATGTTGCACGTGTATTATTCGATACTGATTAGTGCAAACTTCTTAAAACATTAGAAATAATATTTGAATAATTGTGTGATGAATTGGACAAAATTGAAAGGGAAGGATGCATTCTCAAATTCATAAATAGTACAATCGATCGATATTTATTATCGCTATAAAGTACAATCACACCACAAATTTCATTCAAATGAAGTTTAAATGATCCCCTTCATTTTCTCTCATTAAAGAAAAAGTAATTCTTATTTATTGAATTATAATAAAGATATACACCATATTTTTAGGAAAAATAATGTAATGAATGTTTTCTTGTTCCAAGATCATACAAAATGTATGTACTAATTGAAAGTCAACAATTTTATCTATCTATCGCAAATTGTAATGGAATTACATTTATTAGAGTAGTATACTATTTTTAAGTCCTTATTAATTAGTGCTAATTTCGTTTAGTATTTTACTTAATTTATTTATTAATCCTACGCTTTACCAATTTTAATTATACATTTAATTTGTTTTCAACTTACATATAATTCATCCACTTTGAATATGTTCAGATTCGTTGTTTAAAAGTAATTGATAAGCATCGAGTATTGAGTTTGGTCCCCGCTAAACTTGTGATACAACATGTGCCCAACATGAGAAGCCCGGAAAAATGTAGAGAAGCTCACGATATGAGCAGATCAGTGTCTGAAGCAAACAAAAAGATTTTAACCGTTTTATTATTGGGTTATCGGTTCTTAACGGTTGGGGTATTTTTAACAGGTTAACCGATAATCGATAACCTCATAGAAAGTCACTTTATCTTCTTTTAGAACCTCAAAGTCACTCAACTAAGGATTCTTCTCATTGAAAGTCACTCATTTTCTTCTTTTATAACCTCAAAATCACTGAACTACGGATATAAAAGAAAGTTGACTTTCTCATAAAAAAACTTAATTGAGTAACCATCTTAGAAATATTCTAATCTAACTACTGATTTGTGTTAGATTGACCTCACAACCGAATTTTATTTGAGAGGAAGTGCACAAATAACCAATTTGAGGACCCTTATTTTTGTTATAAAAAGACAGTTCTGAACTTGTAAGTTAAGCAAAATTGTTGCTCTAATATTATCAAAATTAATTTTCATGTTAATTAGTTAAACATAAATTGTTACTCTTCAAAAGTACTGATAAGCATTTCTGACAAACAAGACTTTTCATTTTAAACATTTGGCAAAACAAATTTTAGTCCTTTTTTAATCTTCTGACTGAGTTGGTGACTTTTGTTATATATTTCAGAAGAAAGATTCATGCAGAGTTCTAGCTCTGCTGTTGTGGAACAACTTCAATACAGTTTACATGCTTTTGCTGGTATACCTCTTTTTAATTTTTGCGGTTTTATATTCTGTTGGATAATTTTAAATTGAATTTTTATGGACCTCTCGTTTAAAAGTTTAAGATGTTACAGAGAGAAATTTTTTGATACCATACATGTTAAATTATGTGAAATCTAATCGGAAACATATCAAACACTCGCATTTTGATGTGCAAGAAGTTATCAATGCGCGCGTAATAATATTTGTCTTATGAATTTCAGGAAGTCACATCAGCGTATAGGAAGTTTTCACCCTCAATGCTATCTATGAGGGAAGCAACTCGAGTTTGTTGTGCTCTTGCTTTGTTTCAGGTCAGTAATATACCATCAAAATAGTGTGCTATAATTTGTGGTATAATGTTCTTCATATTTAACTTCCTGTGACACATTTTCTTAGTAAAGAGTTGTAATGCAATTTTTGTGTCTTACAACCGATAAGTGTGTGCACAACATGTAATTTTTATGGTTATATTCTTCAGGTTTTGGCTAATAACCCAGAAACAAGAAGGGGCCTCATAAAAGGTAATGTCAGTTCTTGAAATGACACCAATTGAAATGAAATTTATGCGAAACTACTCGATAGAGTGAATAAAGTTTCTGTAAGAATTCTTTTTACTGTTGTGTGAGAAACAATTTACTGTTCTAGTAATTTCATTTTGCAGCTAAAATACCATGTTATTTCTATCCATTTCTCAAGCCTTGTGAGGATCATGATGAGCCTTTGGAGCATGTGAGGATCACTACCTTGGGTGTTCTCGGTGACCTGACAAAGGTATCCGTCCATTTGAACAGATATACACACACGCGTTCTCCATTTGTGGAAGTGCTACTTCATGATTCTGATATTTTACTTGCTGGTGCAGTTTGATGATCCATATGGATCACATGCCCTTCATCTCTTCTTGGAATCGGAAGTGGTGCCTTTGTGCCTGAAGTGCATGGATGCATGTGACGAAATGTCACGGAAGGTTAGTCCATTCTGTTTTATTAATAGTGTTTCTGAATTACTTCACCGGTTTATGATGATATTCTGTTTCTTGGATCTCATATGAAATGAATGTTGTACCTCCACAGCTTGCAACTCTCATAGTTATGAAAATTCTGACGCAAGAGAGGGGACTGACCTATTGTTGTGCTACACCTGAACGCTTCTTCGCGATAGTACAGGTCTTGAGACGAGTGGTTGAGAAACTTTCTCCAAAACCTTGTTTGCTGCATCTAGTATATGTGATACAGTGTTATCTATGTCTTTCAAAAATATTAAGGTTCATGGGGTAAACATTCTCGTCCCTGCTGCTCAAGTTTCATGATTGTGATTTCTCTCTATCAACTATCTCTCTTGGATTTATTGTTTGATCAACCTTCACAATGCAGGCCATGTGATGCATTCGTAAGACAAATTCCTCCTCAGCTATTTGACAACACCTTTAGGCGCACTCTTCTTGTGAGTTTCATCTGCTCTCCTTTACTGTTACAAAAACTAGTCTTGTTACTTTAGTGTTACAAAAAGTTGGTTACTTTACTCTTAAAAAAAAAAATTGTGACTAAGTTTAGTGACCATCGATAAATCTCTTTTGTATCGATAAAAAAATATAGATCTTTTCAACTACTGTTACAGCTTCATGTGTATAATTGTAAGCTTTTGTATGTCTTTGCAGCATGACCACGAAGCTTCGTGGATGTTGCAGGTGCTACATCTCAATATTTATGGATGTCTATATTTTCCACCAATTGAAGAGAGAAAAAAGATTGCAAAGAAGGCTGCATCAAGTTATGCATCAAGTTCTGCATCAAGTTCAAAGGGTAAGGGAAAGGGAAAGAAGTGAACTTGTTCTGTAGGAAAAGACAGCAAATAATGACCTCGGTAGAGGGAAGAATGTTTTAAGTTAACTGTTCAACTTTTAAAAGCTCGAGAACGTTTTGAGCCTCGTTAAGACTGATACTTTTGCTTTATTGTGTACTGAATGGTTGCTTTGTTGTGTACTGAATGGTTTGCTTTGTGTGTACTGAATGGTAGCTTTGTTCAGCTGAAATGAAGTTATCTGTTGTTTCCTGTATTGCAACTTTGTCAATGTCTTTCTTTCACGGTATATTTATGCTTTATTTGAGCCGAGGGTCTATTGGAAACAACATTTCTACCTTCACAAGGATAAGATCTGCGTACACACCATCCTCCTCAGATCCCATTTGTGGGATTAAATTTGGTACGTTGTTGTTGTTATTGTATGTTGCATGCATCCTACGCTTAATTAAAAAATACTCATTCAGTTATATGTACTACAAAAGGCTGCCATTGTGGTCATATATAACTCACTGATAGAGATGTGTTAGAGAAGGCTTTCGGGCTAGGAAATGAGAAACAGCCATATCCAGGGCCAGGACTCAAGTTGCTGATTAGGTATGAGACAGATAAGAGCCTCTCGCTCCTGAAATAGCAGCAGAGGAGACAGAGGCACCAGTTTAGGAGAATGTTGCACCTGTTCTGACTTCGTTAGATAACTTTGCTGGGTAGTTTGAAAGAGACTGGGGCGACACTTACAATTCCCACAAGGCAGTATCCAAGAGTTTAGCATGTTTTTATGGCTCTACAGATGGACGAGATTTTAAGAAATAGGTGTTTTTTTTACCGATGATTGGATCGACAATGATTGGAGATGAGCATGATCTATTTTGGAGGTTCATTAAAATGAAGCAAGCTTATCATTGATTGTCATGGCTACTTGTGAATCACCTGATGTTCATATTCTTATTTCTACTCCTTTGGGTGATTATGTGATTGTTGATAGAGTCTATTAGTTTTGTGTGTATAAAATCTTGGTAGACTTGGTGATCTTAAACATGGTTGATTTTGATGTCATTTTTGTGATGATTTGGTTGTCTTCATACAACGTTGTTTTAGACGATCATGCCAAGATAGTTTTCATATCTATGCCAGGGATGTATGGGCTTGAGTGGAAGGGTAATTGTAGTTCGACTCCTAAAAATTTATATTTTTTATTCATGCCAAAAGATATTAGAAGTATTGTAACCACATATGAAGAGTTATTCTAGAAGAGTCTAAAAAGGAATCCTATTTACAAAGTATCATTTATCATCATATCATATGTCATATATATATATATACTAGATAATGTTGCCCGTGCTATGCACGGGCCCAATAATATAAATGGTATGTTTTGGGGCTAATAACAGAATTTTTAAAGTGATTGTTTGCGTGAATAAAGGAATAAGTTTTTTTTTATCACAAATCTGTACTTTCTTTGACGCTATTTAAGGCATAATAAGACTACTCACATATAACATTTTTGAAATAGTTTATGTTGTCAATTATCATGATTTCTAGTATTTTTACGCAACTTTCAATATAAAAAAAAACAAAAAAAAAAGAGAAATAAATTAAAATGGACCCAATATATGTTATTTTTGTTGTCT
>NW_006239980.1:24733-25306 GCF_000226075.1 Solanum tuberosum
ATATTTTATGTTGTCAATTATCATGATTTCTAGTATTTTTACGCAACTTTCAATATAAACAATATAAAAAAAATAAGAGAAATAAATTAAAATGGACCCAATATATGTTATTTTTGTTGTCTCAATTTATGTGACACAAATAAAATTTGGAGAGTCATCCAAATTTTCCTATTTTTTTTAAAAATGTTTTAAGTTATTAATTATTGTGATTTATAATATTTTTATGTAACTTTCAAATAACGTACATTACTGGTCACTTTGTCCTAATTTATGTGATATGGATAAAATTACAAAATTAACCCTTTTAAAATGTCTTTCAGATATTTTAAGTTGTTAATTATTATTATTTATAATACTTTTTTGGTAATTTAAAAATGATATGTGTTATTTTTTCTGTCTCAATATATGTAAGCCTGATAGAATTCTGAGAGTGAACCTATTTTATTATATAGCTTTTAAATATTTTAAAGCTTTTTAAGTCATTTGTAAATGATATATGTTGCTTCCTTGATTGGGACTTTTCCATACATATATATAGATATTTGGTGCCCGTGCCAGCACGGGCCCAATAAA
>NW_006239980.1:25593-27396 GCF_000226075.1 Solanum tuberosum
TTTAATAAATATTTTAAGTTGTCAATTATCACGATTTATTGTATTTTATACATAATTTTTAACGATAGATTAATTTCAAGAATCAATCGAATTTTTTTAAATGTATTTATTTTTGAAAAAATTTATGTTGTCAATTATCATGATTTATAGTATTTTTACGCAATTTTTTAAATATAAAAAACAGTAAAAAAAAATTAGACAAATAAATTAAAATGGACCCAATATATGTTATTTTTGTTGTCTCAATTTATGTGACATAAATAAAATTTGGAGAGTCATCCAAATTTTCATATTTTAAAAAAAAATGTTTTAAGTTATTAATTATTGTGATTTATAATATCAATATTATTTTAAAAGGGAGTTTATGACCAAGTTCTACTATATAATAAATATAATATATAATATTCAAGAAAGTCCCAATCTTGAATAGATTATATATTATACTTGGGTATAAAATATAATTCTAAAAGTCCCACAAGTATAATATATAATATTCAAGATTGGGAAAAGTCTCAATCTTGAATATTATTTATTATACTTGGGCCTAAACTCTCTTTTATAATATAGTAGAAAATAGAATATATTACTATATATTTATATTATATTACTTTAATATAAGTGGGAAGCTCCAAAGTGAAAAGTTAGATTACATTTTACCCCTACACTAGATTAAATTATTATAAAATATAATTAATTAAATATTCTATCATTAATTAAGAAAATCACCATATTCAATACTACTCCAGAATGGACACATACGTTGCATACTTAAAGTTTAATAACAATCAATCAAATATTTGAGTATACAAAGGGGGTGAATTAATTTTCTTGCAATTGCCACTTATTGCAGCCTATTCAATACTCTAGAATAACTTTTCATCTTCCTAAACTAATTCAATGTTAGCAAGTTCTTTTCAACTTCCAACTGTAGCTTTAGAAATTAGAATTTTATAAATTGCCAGATCAGTGAATCATGGTAAATTCATTCAGGTTCTCTTTCGAAGTTTCAATACCACTTGTCCTCCTCCTCTCCTTCTTTTTCATTATTTATCTTCAATGTGTCGGTTAAAGGGTTCCATTGCTATTGCTCATATATCGTATATCTTAACAATATGTTTTAGGTTATTAATTGTGCCTGATTATGACGGATTTTTGGGCTGCTAATAATTATGTCACGACACAAGGGGCTGCAGATGCAGTTAAAAATGCTACTAGCATGAACACATGAAAAGTATATATATGCCACAAGAGTTTAGCATGTTGTTTTTCCCTCTGAGTTGCTTCAATCCTTTCCTGCGCTTCCTTTGCCATTATAGCCTTCAAAGATGGAGCTCGAGTCCTCTTGCCCATGGTTGGCACACGTTAGGCTAACGTGCACCGAGAGAGAGAGTCCATGCGGAGAAAGCTAATCCTATTACACTGTAGACAATAAAATTCGCGTCGAGAAAACAATAATCAAGAACGGAAAATTATAGCAACAATCGTGTTTATTATTTCAAAGTGCGAGTGTTACAATCTCTATGATTCCTCTGAATTCGCCTTTTCAAATATGATTCAAGGGCTTTAAAGCTTGATCTTGAATCTTTGATGAATTTGAACTTTGAACTTTATCTTGATCTTGACTTTTGCTTGAATTCAAGGGCTTCGAGCTTGTTCTTGAACCTGATAGTCTTGATCTTGATCGTTCTTGAACTTAAATGCTTGAATTCTTAAACTTGTAGCTTTATAGAGAATTTTATGGCGTTTGTACCACAGATTTTCTCTAGCTTCTTGTTTAGAATTTTCTGTCTTCTATGAATTATG
>NW_006239981.1:0-125 GCF_000226075.1 Solanum tuberosum
AAGAGGAAGAGGAAGAGGAAGAGGATGAGGAAGAAGAAGAGAAAGAGGAAGAGGAAGAAAAAGAAGATGATGAAGACGAAGAAGAGGAAGAAGAGGAGGAAGAGGAAGAGGAAGAGGAAGAGGAA
>NW_006239981.1:213-838 GCF_000226075.1 Solanum tuberosum
GAGGAAGAGGAAGAGAAAGAGGAAGAAGAAGAAGAGGAGAAGAGGAAGAAGAAGAAGAAGAAAAAGCAGAGGAGAAGAGGAAGAGGAAGAAGAAAAAGAGGAAGAAGAAGAGGAAGAGGAAGAAAAAGAAAAAGAGGAAGAGGATGAGGAAGAATAAGAAGAGGTAGAAGAGGAAGAGGAAGAGGAAGAGGAAGAAGAAGAGGAAGAAGAAGAAGACGATGAAGACGAAGAAGAGGAAGAAGAGGAGGAAGAGGAAGAGGAAGAAAAAAGCAGAGGAGAAGAGGAAGAGGAAGAAGAAAAAGAGGAAGAAGAAGAGGAAGAGGAAGAAAAAGAAAAAGAGGAAGAGGATGAGGAAGAATAAGAAGAGGTAGAAGAGGAAGAGGAATTAGAAGAAGAAGAAGAAGAGGAAGAAGAGTAGGAAGAGGAAAAGGAAGAAGAAGAAGAAGAGGAAGAGAAAGAGGAAGAGGAAGAGAAAGCGGTAAAATAGGAAGAGGTATAAGAGGAAGAAGAAGAAGAAGAAGAGGAAGAGGACAAAGAAGAAGAAGATGAAGAGGAGAAGAGGAAGAAGAAGAAGAAGAGGAAGAAGAGAAAGAAGAAAAAGAAGAAGAAGAAGAAGAAGAAGAGG
>NW_006239981.1:2444-2604 GCF_000226075.1 Solanum tuberosum
GAAGAAGAAGAAGAAGAAGAGGAAGAGGAAGAAGAAGAGGAAGAAGAAGCAGAAGAAGAGAAAGAGAAAGAGGAAGAGGAAAAGGAAAAGTAGGAAAAGGTAGAAGAGGAAGAGGAAGAAGAAGAGGAAGAAGAAGAAGAGGAAGAAGAAGAAGATGATG
>NW_006239981.1:12021-12575 GCF_000226075.1 Solanum tuberosum
GAGTTGCTTGAGGACAAGCAAAAGTTTAAGTTGGGGGTGTTGATGAGTCCACAAGGAAGAAGAAGCAGAGGCAATATTTTGATAGAATTAGTGTCCTCAAATGTATATTTTGTCTCAATATCTAATGAAAATCCTTAAGTTTTAGGTATTTAGAGTTTGAGGCAAAGCATGGACACTACTTGGCAAGAAGGACCATGGCGACTGAAAAGAATGAAGAAATGAAGGCATGAAGATCGTCGAGCCTAGTTTGTGAGTCGCCGATGGGCCTGGAGATCACCTTTTGTTTCAGTGTGCTGAATCGAGAAGGAAAAGGTCAAGTTGGCGATGAAATGGGGCGGTCGACGTGTCGCTTAGTAGTTTCGCAAAGTAGTACCATATCACTCAACGACTCAAAATGCGAATAGGCTAAAGGCTAAAATAGAAAGATGATGAAATTAAACAAACGGCGGATCGCCGAGTGTATCGGCGATCCCGACTAACTTCGCCGAAGGGTCCTCCGTAGCACAAATTTTCAAACACTATAAATACTTTTCTTAAATTCCTACATAATTATC
>NW_006239981.1:12791-13557 GCF_000226075.1 Solanum tuberosum
GGGAACCCCCCCATACAAAAAAAAAAAAAGACAAGAGAATAAAAAGAAAGAGTTGTGAAATAAAGTTACGAGAAATATCAAAAGAAATGGGGTTCCAAACAATCCATAGAAGTGAATAATGGGATGACTTATGAGCACTAAATAAAATGTTGAAAGAAGAGGAAAGGGAGTGTTGAAAACACCACATTTCACGAGGATGAAAGTCACTGAGCCTAAATGACCATACCTTTGCACTCAGCCTCATTATAAGCCTTAAAAAGACCTTTTTGATCCTGAGTGAACTGATACAATTGTTGATTGGAAAATACGATCAAATCTATGGGTGAAAGCATGCATTGTGTTCTTCTTTGTGAGAGAGAGCGTTGCTTTTGATTCCAAATTTTTTAATGATTAAACCATTGTGTGAATATGGAATTATTCTTCAGGTGGGGGCATTTGAACACTTTAGTGGAGCTTGAACTTGCATTTGAAGCAAGTATTGTGAGCTTGAGAATCTTTGATAATGGTGTGTCACAACTTAAGTCTTTGACTATACAATTGATTCTTGCATGAGTAAGTTGAGTCTTGTTGTGTACATTCATGATTGAGTCTTGTGTAGCACTGTTTGAAACATCCTTTCTGAACGGCTAAACTTGAGGTTTACTTGAGGACAACCAAAAGCTTAAGTTGGGGGTGTTGATGAGTACACAATTTGGACTCATTTAGGGCTATTTTTGATAGAGTTAGTGTCCTCAAATGCATATTTTGTCTCAATAACTAATGTAAA
>NW_006239981.1:14598-27378 GCF_000226075.1 Solanum tuberosum
GCGGCTGAAAAGAATGAAGAAATGAAGGCCTGAAGATCGCCGAGCCCAGTTGGCGAGTCACCGATGGGCCTAGAGATCGCCTTTTGTTCCAGTGTGTTGTACCTTGAAGGAAAAGTTCAATTTGGCGATGAAATGGAGCAATCGGCGTGTCGTCGAGCTGTTCCTCGAAGCAGTACCATATTGCCCAACGACTCAAAACGCGAAGAGGCTGAAGGCTAAAACAGAAAGGCGATGAAATTGACCAAAGGCGGATCGCTTAGTGTATCGGCGATCCCGACTAACTTCTTCGAAGGGTCCTCCGTAGCACAAATTTTCAAACACTATAAATACTTTTCTTAAATTCCTACATAATTATCTGTGTTATTATTAGAACTTTTTACAGTTTTTGAGAGAGTCTAAGGTTTAGAGGGTTTCAGAGACTTTGTTCTAAGACCTTGAAGATTCAAAGGGTTTTAACTCCAAGAAATTGGACTTGGGTCTTGAAGATTCTTCACTCTTGACGTGTTTTAAGACTTAATTCTTCATACCCAGTTAATGGAAACTGATATTGGTATAAATTTTTATCTCTTTTACATGTCTAGCTAAAACTCAAATTCTTGGGGTGTGATTTTGTGAATATGGGTTAGATTATCTTTTGGGTCTTGCTTGTTGATGGCTTATTTGTTGTTTAGATGTGATTTCGTTTAGTAGTTGTGTATGAACTTAATGGAATTGTAGTTGCAAATATGATTTCATCTTACTGTTTTTGGCTTGCGAGAGAGAGATCGTAAAACTAAGACTACTAAATTGATTACCGGTGGTATAGGATCGACATGGGTTAAGCTCGAGAGAGTGAATCCTAGTCCTTCTCCCACACATTCAGCTCGAGAGAGTGAATGGGTTAAGGCAGAGGTTGTGCTTAATGTGGCAACTCAGTGTTCGAGAGAAACCGAGTTGATTCGAGGTAAGTTGCTCGAGAGAGAATATACCCTAACTATAGTCTAGCCTAGTCACAAATACTCAACAATTTACTATCAAAAGCATGTACTCGATGATTTAGTCTATTCTGTATTCCTATCACATCCCAAGAATCTCGTCTCTCTATCTTGTTTTCATATTTTTTTCCTATTTTTAGTTGTTAATTAATAAAAAAAAACCATTGATAATTGACGCTTGCGTCACCCCTTAGATTTAGTATGTTTTTATTTGTTAATATTTATAGCTATGACTAATTAGAACTTAATTTTATTTTTCTATTAATTCTCAAAACCACTCCCTTGGGACTCGACCCCAACCCTTGGTTGGGTTACTTTACTATTGTACGTTCGTAGACACTTGAATTGGAAGTTCTGTCTTGATTACGCAAACATCAAAATGGCGCTGCTGCCGGGTAGTGGTGTTATTTTTTATAATTCTTATTCAAGTAAAATTTTTGTTTTTCTTAGTTGTAGTTTACTTACTTAATTTTTAGTTTTGTTTTACTCGTTGGTACTTTAAAGTAGAGGAGGTGAGTATATCGAACAGTACTTATGAGCTAATGGAGTTTCCTCCATTAGAAGTAATGATGTTCCGGGATCGCATCCTAATCTTCAAGCAATTGGAATGTGAACGGATCCATAAATTATGGGCAAGGTTTAAAGAACTGATAACTCAATGCCCAACTCATGACATTCCCGACATAGCCCTCCTTGACTATTTCTACAGAAGTCTTGGTCCTGAAAATAAGGTGTTGGTCGACCAACTCATTCCAGGAGGAATTGCAAAATAGCCATATGTGATAGCAGCCCAACTGCTTGATCAAATGGTTGAAACGAACCAAGAAGTAGAAAAGGACTTCATGCTGGCCGCACTAATGACTCAGATTGATGAGTTGACCAAAAAGATGAAGGGGATCGAATTCCAATGCAAAAGGAAGGATAAATACATCCCTGCTCATGAGCGAAGAAGGACAAAGGACAATGAGGTAAAACGCATTGAGGGAATGCTCTCAATCCTTCTCCACAAGGTGACTGAGCAGGATAGAGAGCTGGAAGAAATGAAGGAGAGCATCAAAGTGATGAAGCAAATGATTGGTTCTCTTTCTAGAGTTGTCCAGCTGCTCGAGAACCTTATGGGTCATGCATTGACCCATCTCAACTCGCAGCAAAACAGGGGGTTGCCTAGTGATACTATGGCTAACCCCAAAAATGAGGTTTGAGTGTTGACTTGCGTCGTGCCACGACGTTAACTATGGCGTTGTTTGGGGGCAACCCAAAACCCTTAAATGCTTTAGTTTTGTTTTTGTAGATAATGGTGTGTTGGTTGTGCAGATTTAAATGATGAAAGTGTTTGGAGAAAGCAGATTGGTGAGCAAATGATCCAGCCAGCGCATCGCCGAAGAAGTCGGTGTGCCCGACTTGATCTACCATTTGACTCAACATAATTTACACTCATAGCCTGTAAAACTCGGTGAGCTCAAGAGCAGTTTGGTGAGTCGCCAACCAGGTCTGCGACCACGATTAAGACCGTCGTCTTAACCCCCAAGAAAATGCAGGTCCTGTAGAAATCGGTGGGGTAATTGACCAGTCGGCGCTTCGCCGAGTGGATCGGTGGACGCGACAAACGTCGTTGAATGGACGCAAATTGGACGCTTATATATGGCCAAAGGTTTTAAAGTTCTTCCTTCGCTTTCAAACTTCACAAACTCACACCAATTTAGTATTTTCAATATTCTTGCTTTCCATTAGTATTTTGGTTGTTGATTGGTGCTCGAAACTAGGATTCCTTTGCTGCCTAGCACTTCAATCCTACTTTAATCGGCATCTGAGGTTGGTTTCCGAATCCCAAATTTACTTTCAAAAAATTTGTTCTCATTTGCAATGATCATATTGTATTGTCATGTGCTGGGCCTCTCTTATAGGATTAGATTGTTTAAATGCCAATTTTAAGTTAATAATGGTTCCCGTATTATTTTGATCGACAAATGCCTGTCTATTCGCGACTCGCCGATCGTATTCTTGATCACCCTTTGTCTACACTCATAAAACCCTTGTAGCACTGTAACTTTCGGAGGCCAAACCCTTGCTCACCAAGAGTAGTCGGTGATTCGCCGAAAGGGCCTTCCCATCGCCGACTTGCCATAATTCTTGAGCCAATCCCTTTGGCGAGCCCAATCTAGCTCGCCAAAGAGGTTCGACGACTCGCCGACTGAATCAGTGAGTCTGTCTGCAATTAATTTTTGGTGCTTCAATATTATTGTTATTTAACTTGCCTTTAATGTTTTTCATATATGGTTCGGACTAATCTAACCACGCCACCCCAGAAGAAAGCACAGGGTATTACTAAAAACGAAGGAGGATCAGGTCCTCCAAAGAAGAGAAGGCAAGAACTCCCACCGGGAGACAACGGCAAAAGAAAGAAGCATATAGCTAAGAAAGTAGCCACTAACAACCAGGCTGAGTTGTCTGAACCTTAAGACGAGCATCCCTTTATTAACCGAAGGAATAGGCTCCGAGCTAGTTCTCAATCCACATCCACCAGAGTTCCCTTAGCTATCACCCCTCCTGAAGTAGATTCAATGCTAGCCCAGGCACCTCCAGTGACCACTGCACTCCCTATCGTTACTCAATCTAGGCTCCTAAACAAATTGAAAGGTGATGGTTTACGAACCATCCTCGAGGAGAAGCTACTCTCGACAGAAGGCTTAGACGGGAAGTATTCAAAACTGAGGGAGACTCTCTACTACCATGAGTTTCAGCAGTTCACCAGGACCCGAGGCCCTTACATTCCTACCTGGGTTCGGGACTTCTATACAGCTTATGGGGAGTTGGTGCCCAAGAGCAAGAAGAAGGCGAGCGAGTTCAGACCGGTGAAGTCGGTCATGGTCAAAGGCAGGGAAGTTGGGAGCAGCAGTGAACATATTAAAACTATACTGGATAGACCGCTGCATTCTTCACTTCCTTACAAGGGATTGCACATTGCTCAGTCCCTAGATGACTTGAAGGGTTGGTTGTCCCCTCTGATTTCTGACACCACCCCAAGGTGAATCGAGGTAGGGTCCCCTATTGAGAAGAGGGACTTGAGCATTGCTGCTAGGTTCTGGTTTGGCTTTATCAACAGCACCATAATGTCATCCTAGAACGAGTCCCATTTGCGCCATCCGAAAGCAGCTTGCCTTTGTTCTATCATGTCTAGGAGACATATCGACCTGGGACTGCTGATTTCACAAGACATGGCCATAAGAGCCAAACAGAAACAGACTTATCTGCCATTCCCAGTCCTGATCACTGAGTTGTGCCGGCATGCCGGAGTACCCCGGGTCAATGCGAGAGATATTGAGGTCACCCCTTCATCCTCCACTGACATCCGACCTATTGAGGCCAAGTACATACGAGAGGAGGCTGACAGGAGAAGAGCAGTTTCGGCAGATATTTCTCCGGATATTGACGTTGACTCGTTACCTGCAGAGGCATCTTCGCCTACTCTGGCCTTTGGGCCTTCAGGTACAACCGCTCCTTCCTCTTCTTCGCAGCCCCCAGGTGCTTCATCCTCCTCCCAGCCTGTCAGGATTACTCAGGACATGATCCTGAAGATGGGGAATTTGGCCCAATCAGCTGATATACGGGCAACCCGACTCGACATATCCATCCCTGGGATGATCGATAGAGCCATAATTGCTGCACTCACCCCTCTCTAGACTTATGTTGATGAGTTGACGGTGAGAGTCACAGCTTGTGAGAGCAGACAGGGGGAGGCATCTAAGGTGACGGCTTTGAAAACCGAGGTAGCAGAATTGAGGAAAGACGTGGACTATCTAAAGTCTATCGAATTCAATTCATTAATAAAGGCTACTGATGATGAAGATGCCCCAGAGACTTCAGAGATTCCTCCGGCCACCACCGTAGAAGTATAGAGGGATGGCACAGCAGAGGAGGAGTCGGATACTGAAACTGATGAGGAGATGATTGAGCGTCGAGAGGATAGCATATTTAGATATTTGCCAGATCTTGTAGAGACGGTTGTGCAGCCGGTGATCTAGACATCGCTGACTGAGACGTCCACAGCAGCTCATTTTGGATCTGGCAATGTTATTCCTTATGAGGTTACTCCGGGCACTGATGCCCAAGTACAGACTGTTGCACCGGGCACTGAGGCCCAGACATATGGAGAGACTGCATAGATAGGATCCTTTCTTTACCTCCCTCTCTGTCTTACTTTTGCTCACTTTTTGGATACTTTAATTCAGTTGCATTTAAGGACAAATGATTTTTGTTTGTGGTGAGCCCACCTTTGTGCATATTTGTTTTATTTATATATTTGGGTTGGAATTTATAAATGTGTTAATACTGCATATTTGTGGATGTTTGAGCTCATTGCTTGTTGGAATTTATAATTGTGTTAATACTGCATTTTTGTGGATGTTTGAGCTCCTGGCTTCGTATTTTAAATTGCAAAATGATATTGGCCCTTCCGAAAACATTTTGCCACCTCTTGTATGTACTTGAATGTGGCTGTTGTGCAGCAAATTTGAGTCTCGATTTTGATCAATATCGATGACTCAAACAGTGCTCATAATCGAACGAACATGAATGTGCGGCTACGATGAGACCAATTGAAGTTACATAGTCAATATGTGAACTCTTTGCATCTCGTTGTGACTAGCCAATTATCAAATTGATTCTCTTGTGATGAATGTTGCACACTAGCGAAAGTGTGGAGTCTTGTTTGACTTAGGTGTCGATGCCTTGTGTGATGAGCTTACTGTAAACCATGCATGATAACACCTAGAATTTGCCCCGTTGGTCCGGTCAACTAAGTGATGCTATCTCTTGAGATGATCTTAGGAAATTTCGTAGAGTGTGAGCCAATTTGACATATACCTTTTTTGTGGCCTACCTTGTGAGTGTGTGAACCTCTTTTGAACCCCCTTGAGCCTTACCTTTCTTTGGAAGAAACTTGATGAAAACATGACCTTTCTTAAATCCACTACCCATAATCCTCGTGATTTGTGGTTGATTGAATAGACAACTTAGGTCAAAAGCCTAAGTTGGGGGCGTGGTGAAAAGAAAAGGCAAGTCAAGAAATGCAAGAAAAGTCCCCTTTAACCCATGGTGTTGAGAAAAAATAGAACTCCTCCATACAAAAAAAAGACAACATAAAAAGAAAAAGAAAAAGTTGTGAAATAAAGTTATGAGAAATGTCAAAAGAAATGGGGTTCCAAACAATCCATGGAAGTAAATAATGGGATGACTTATGAGCACTAAAGAAAATGATGAAAGAAGAGGAAAGGAAGTGTTGAAAACACCACATTTCACGAGGATGAAAGTCACTGAGCCTAAATGAGCATACCTTTGCACTCACCCTCATTAAAAACCTTAAAAAGACCTTTTTGATCCTGAGCGAGCTGATACAATTGTTGATTGGAAAATACGAGCAAACCTATGGGTGAAAGCATGCATTGTGTTCTTCTTTGTGAGAGTGAGTGTTGCATTTGATTCCAAAAATTTTAATGATTAAAAAATTGTGTGAATATGGAATCATTCTTCGTATGAGGGCATTTGAACACTTTAGTTGAGCGTGAACTTGCATTTGAAGCAAGTATTGTGAGCTTGAGAATCTTTGATAATGGTGTGTCACAACTTAAGTCTTTGACTAAACAATTGATTCTTGCATGAGTAAGTTGAGTCTTGTTGTGTACATTCATGATTGAGTCTTGTGTAGCACTGTTAGAAACATCCTTTCTAAACGGCTAAACTTGAGTTTTACTTGAGGACAACCAAAAGCTTAAGTTTGGGGTGTTGATGAGTACACAATTTGGACTCATTTAGGGCTATATTTGGTAGAATTAGTGTCCTCAAATGCATATTTGTCTCAATATCTTATGAAATCCTTAAGTTTTAGGTATTTAGAGTTTGAGGTAAAGCATGGACACTACTTGGCAAGAAGGATAAAGACGGCTGAAAAGAACGAAGAAATGAAGGCCTGAAGATCGCCGAGCCCAGTTGGCGAGTCGCCGAAGGGCCTGGAGATCGCCTTTTGTTCCAGTGTGTTGTGCCTTGAAGGAAAAGGTCAAGTTGGAGAAGAAATGGAGCAATCGGCGTGTCGCCGAGCAGTTCCTCGAAGCAGTACCATATCGCCCAACGACTCAAAACGTGAAGAGACTGAAGGCTAAAATAGGAAGGCGATGAAATTGACCAAACGGCGGATCGCTAAGTGTATCGGCGATCCCGACTAACTTCACCGAAGGGTCCTCCGTAGCACAAATTTTCAAACACTATAAATACTTTTCTTAAATTCCTACATAATTATCACTATTATTATTATAACTTTTTACAGTTTTTGAGAGAGTCTAAGTTTTAGAGGGTTTCAGAGACTTTGTTCTAAGACCTTGAAGATTCAAACGATTTCAACTCCAACAAATTGGACTTGGATCTTGAAGATTCTTTATTCTTGACGTGTTTTAACAATTAATTCTTCATACCCAGTTAATGTTAACTGATATTGGTATAAATTTTTATCTCTTTTACATGTCTAGCTAAAACTCAAATTCTTGTTGTGTGATTTTGTGAATATGGGTTAGATTATCTGTTGGGTCTTGCTTGTTGATGGTTTATTTGTTGTTTAGATGTGATTTTGTGTAGTAATTGTGTATGAACTTAATGGAATTGTAGTTGCAAATACGATTTCATCTTGGCGTTTTTGGCTTTCGAGAGAGAGGTCGTAAAACTAAGACTACTAAATTGATAGCTGGTGGTATCGGGTCGACATGGGTTCAGCTCGAGAGAGTGAATCCTAGTCCTTCTCCCACATTCATCGAGAGAGAGTGAATGGGGTAAGGCGGAGGTTGTGCTTAATGCGGCAACTCGGTGTTCGAGAGAAATCGAGTTGATTTGGGGTAAGTTGCTTGAGAGAGAATTTACCCCCACAATAGTCTAGTCTAGTAACAAATACTCAACAATTTACTTTCAAAAGCATGTACCCGATGATTTAATATATCCCGTATTCCTATCACATCCCAAGAATCCCATCTCTCTATCTCGTTTTCATATTTTTTGTAGTTTTTAGTTGTTACTTAATACAAAACCCCCATTGATAATTGACGCTTGCGTCACCCCTTAGATTTAGTATGTTTTATTTGTTAATATTTATAGCTATGACTAATTAGAACTTAATTTTATTTTTCTATTAATTCTCAAAACCACTCCATTGGGACTCGACCCCAATCCTTGGTTAGGTTACTTTACTATTGTACGATCGTAGACACTTGAACTGGAAGTTGTGTCTTGATTATGCAAACATCAATTATATTGTGCTTATGTCAAGTGGCTTGTTTAGGTTTCTGAGGATCTTATTTGACATGAACACCTAAGGGGTACTTTGGGTCATGAAAGTTCTTATTGGACCCCAAGTCATATATGACTTGCTGGGACTAATAGTTTGGTCACTTTGTTGTTCATTTGGATTCTATAAAAGTTTTTGTGTTTTGGATCTTTTGAAATTTAAACGGTTGACTTCTATAAAAAGTACAGGAAGACGACAATAGAATGCACTTCTGACAGCTCCATTGGCTACAAAACGTTGAGTTTGGCTTAAAAAGATCTTCAGTGGATCCCAAGCCTTCTAGTCTCATCTCGAGCGCCTTTGTAAAACTTTGCTTAAAACAAAGTTTTGGGTGAGATGAACTTTTTGTTGAGACGACCTCGATTCAAAGTTTTGTCATCTCCGTTAAGTCTTATATGCCAAATTGGTTGGATAGCATATTTGGTTTGCATTAGTGGTTCCCAATCTAATTTTGAAGGCCCATTGGAAACTTCGAACTTTTATCCCAAGTGTTGATGTACCAGCTGCTAGTGTAGCCTCTTCCGTGGAGTCTAGGCTCGCACCTGCAACTTGGCTCCTACAGAGCTAAATCTGCTCCTATAGGTTGGCTCTGTTAGGTATCGCTCCTGCGGACATGTCATCGCTCTTGCGGGCCATATGTCATAATCTGATGATATTTTGACGTTTTGCAGTTATGAAAGCTAACGGACAAGATAAAGATGAATCTACGAAAAGAGGCGAAAACATTGAAAAAAGTGTAAAACTCCCAGTTGATGATCACCGAGCACAATGTGCGGAGTTTGATAAGCTCAAATTACACTTCCCTAAAGAAGTATAAGCGATCGTTATCAAGTAAAGAACCCAACTTGTAGGTTGGAGTCGATCCCACGAGGAATATGGTTTAGACTTAACTTTAACTTACAATTATATTCGTTTAGTCAACGTATTTCTGAGACAAGTAAGTAAGGGGGGGGGGGGGTTGTGTAACAATTAACTAATTGTTGTTTAGAGAGCAAGTGAGCAAGATTCGAACTTTAGTTGTTATCAATGAGAAAAAGTAACTAGGGTGTATGTGTTCCCCATAAGCTCATAACGCGGTAATCCTACTAATAGCAATAATTTCCTAGTGTATTACATGCAAAGTGGTAATTATGTATCCCTAAATCTTTGGTCCGGCAAATAGAGAATTTCACCCCGCACCTTGGTCCGACTACGTGTATATAATTTACTAACCCGTACATTTACCTCATATTAGACATCACATCAATGTATGGCTTAGTTTTCACCCTCGCACCAATTGACATTAGACTATAAGATAGTATCACACTAAAATCAATGTTGATAATTCTTTTCTTATTAACTACCTCCTTGGTCCGGCAAGTAGCACCAAGGCGAGTTCTAACGTTTGCAACCGTTAAAAAGATTTCTAAACGAAAGAATTATCAATGCATGCAACAACACTATTCAAGAATTACTTAGTTACTATTCATACTTTGTTAATCGTTCATGATTTCCACAACCCTAGTTGTGGATTTAGTTATTCATGCTAGAAAGAAAAAAAATCATAGTTGTATAAGAAGAATTCATGAACTTACTATTAGAGTAGAAGAAATCCAAAAACCCAACTTGAATTGCAAAGTTAAAATCTTGGGATAAGGGTCTGAAAAATACCTCAACTTTGATCGAATTTGCTGTTGCGATACTAAACTTTCATGAGAACCTATTACCTCCCTAGACTATTTAATACCGTATTTTAAACATATATATTTGCCCACGTGGACATAAAAAATAATGCAAAATTATAAATAGTAATGTGTCCACGTGGGCACATATATACCTTTAAAATACACTATTAAATAGTTAAGGGGGTAAAAATACGATATTAAATAGTCTAGGGAGTAATAGGTCCTCATTAAAGTTTAGTATCGCAACAGCAAATTTAACCAAAGTTGGGATATTTTTCAGACCCTTATCCCTAAAAGCTTCAAAACGAACTTAGGAAATCAAGAATTGCTCAAGTCGCAAAATTAATCTCCCAAGCAAAAAACTAGAACCAAAATAAGTATAACCCTAAAATATGAAGAAGAAAAGAACCTTAAAAAGTATCCCCTTAAAATAATTATTTCTATGAACTATTTATAGATATAGAAAAAAAATCATAAATAAAATAAATGAGTCCAAATAAAATTAGGAATTCAAATCCAAAAGCAATTAGATTCCTTTTTTTTTCTAGCGTGAAGTATTTGATATTTCTGTTGCCGCCGCCTTCATAATAATAAGAACCCTCCGACTGCTGACACGTGGCATCTGCAGGCTGTTTGAATTGCACATTACAGCCGTTTATTTCTCTTGGCTGCCAAAAATTGACTCGTGGCAATGGTGGATTGGAAGATTTTTAATTCTGCCGCAATTTTGCATCTAACCAACTTTATATATAAATATATTATTATATTAAATTGAATCCATTAAGTTGTCTGCATTTTCTTATTCAACCTTCCATATTTAATTCGTTTTAGCTTCAAACTTCTTCATTTTTCTACCAATTTAATTCTACAAATAAAATATACTATTTAGCACAATCCATAAAATTCACGCTCAAAAAGGACAAATATAAATAATAAATGTGAGGCAAATAATGATTAAAAATATGTATTTTGGCCTCACATCAACACCCCACACTTAATCTTTTGTTCGTCCTCAAGCAAACATTAAAGCTCATCTCAAAAAATCAAAGTAGAATTGTCATCACTTTGGTTAATACAAACAATTAGGTCATATACCAATTTCAAAATATCAAGTAGATTTCTTAATCATTATGCAAGACATCCAAATAAACAACAAACATCTAACCTCCTAACCTCAAGGAAGGACTTTGAACTCATCAAATTTAAGCTTGCTCACCTACTCTCATCAAAGAAAGCTAATAAAATCATCTATCTTTCATGAAACAAGTGCCCTCACAAAAACAAATAGTCCACACACTCAATTCAAAAGATTGAATATAAATCAAGGACTTCATATCAAGAACAACTCTCACACTCACAAATAAAATTCACATGTATGCACAAAGAACCATAGGCTTGCCCATTATGTACATCTCCACTAACTAAGCATGTTTGAATAGAATCAAATAGGACTTTAACGGGTTGTAATGTAGTCTAGGGGACAAGTAGGAAAACTATATAATAGTGACTTACACTTCCTTAAGCACTTTGCACTTTAAGACTTTATAACCCATTAATTTCTTCTCTTTATTTTCAGCCCTCTCTTCAACAATTATTTCACAAGTATTTCTCATCATTAAAAGAATGCTTCCATCTTTATTTAATTTTTTTCTTTTTTTTACAACTTTTTTTTTTGAGGTTTTGCACTAGCCACCCTCAACTCAAGGCTTTGAGGATCAAGTGAGGTACACAATATCATTGGTAGGACCAGGGTCAATCTTTTAAGCATACTTCTGAATTAGTCACCCTCAACTTAAGTTTTTAAGCTTGGTTGAGGTGCACAATATCCACAAGGGACCAGGACCAAAACAAAGTTTTCACACTTTTCTTCATTCTTCACACATCAAGCATTTTCACCCTTTTTTTTTTCAATTCTACCAATGTTTTCAACTTTTCTTCTCAACATAGTGCATTAAGAATTTCTTTTTGGATCAAATATAATTATGGTATCAATAAAAAGGGATTCGGCTCGATCATGTGATTTACAAGAAAAATATAGGCTAAAAGTCTCAAAAGGGTTAACTAGTGATATAATATGTGAAAAAACTAAAATTTACCAGAAAAATTAAAGAAAGCCTATTTTCATCTCCTAAACAAGGCAACACTTTTTATTTCACTTCAATAACATGCAGGACAAGTTCTATACTAAGATGCAAAACATGGAATAAACAAATTGTCACTACACATGGCACAAATATCAATCAAGATGGATCAATTCCACTTCTAAGAGAGACGGGATCATAACAAACTACAAAATAAAATTAGCTATATACAAAGTCGCAACCATGAGCTTAGGTGTCAAAGAGTCTGCAATTTCCTTATCAATCAAGCATTCACAAGAAAGTACTACTAAAAATTTAGGCCTAAATAGCAAGTATCACACCACTCAAAAGGGTCTTTTCTTTTCTCTCAAACAAAATTAAAAGAAAATTTATTCCTAAAAAATAAAAGACACTCGGTTCAAAGGGACTATCCTCAGGAAAAGAACCGAAAACAAAAGCCCAGGAAGCCAACCTAAAAAAAGAAAAGACTCAATAAAACAGTAAAAACTAGGAATTCATTCCTCCACCCCACACTTAAAAAGATGCTATGTCCCCAAATCATCAAATAAAATTTAAAACAAGGGTTAGAAAAACTCCCTAAGGCCTTTAAGCCTAGCTAGTAACATGTTCTCTTTATTTTCATCAAGGGTCAAACGCACCCCACACTTAAGCTCAAACATGCTCATTTGCTTCAATTTTTCTTTTTTTGTTGGGTACTCAGACTTCCCCTAATCTGC